>NW_027440543.1:0-86949 GCF_031893055.1 Leptodactylus fuscus
TGGCCCCTCCATAAGGTCTGGACACTGGCTGGGCCCCTCCATAAGGTCTGGACACTGGCTGGGCCCCTCTATAAGGTCTGGACACTGACTGGGCCCCTCCATAAGGTCTGGACACTGGCTGGGCCCCTCCATAAGGTCTGGACACTGGCTGGGCCCCTCTATAAGGTCTGGATACTGGCTGGGCCCCTCCATAAGGTCTGGACACTGGCTGGGCCCCTCTATAAGGTCTGGACACTGGCTGGGCCCCTCTATAAGGTCTGGACACTGGCTGGGCCCCTCCATAAGGTCTGGACACTGGCTGGGCCCCTCCATAAGGTCTGGACACTGGCTGGGCCCCTCTATAAGGTCTGGACACTGGCTGGGCCCTTCCATAAGGTCTGGACACTGGCTGGGCCTCTCTGTTAGGTCTGGATACTGGCTGGGCCCCTCCATAAGGTCTGGACACTGGCTGGGCCCCTCCATAAGGTCTGGACACTGGCTGGGCCCCTCTATAAGGTCTGGACACTGGCTGGGCCCCTCCATAAGGTCTGGACACTGGCTGGGCCCCTCTATAAGGTCTGAACACTGACTGGGCCCCTCCATAAGGTCTGGATACTGGCTGGGCCCTTCCATAAGGTCTGGACACTGGCTGGGCCCCTCTATAAGGTCTGGACACTGGCTGGGCCCCTCTATAAGGTCTGGACACTGGCTGGGCCCCTCTATAAGGTCTGGACACTGGCTGGGCCCCTCTATAAGGTCTGGACACTGGTTGAACCCCTCTATAAGGTCTGGACACTGGCTGGGCCCCTCTATAAGGTCTGGACACTGGCAGGGCCCCTCCAAAAGGTCTGGACACTGGCTGGGCCCTTCCATAAGGTCTGGACACTGGCTGGGCCCCTCTATAAGGTCTGGACACTGGCTGGGCCCCTCTATAAGGTCTGGACACTGGCTGGGCCCCTCCATAAGGTCTGGACACTGGCTGGGCCCCTCTATAAGGTCTGGACACTTGCTGGGCCCTTCCATAAGGTCTGGACACTGGCTGGGCCCTTCCATAAGGTCTGGCTACTGGCTGGGCCCTCTATAAGGTCTGGACACTGGCTGGGCCCCTCTATAAGGTCTGGACACTGGTTGAACCCCTCTATAAGGTCTGGATACTGGCTGGGCCCCTCCATAAGGTCTGGACACTGGCTGGGCCCCTCCATAAGGTCTGGACACTGGCTGGGCCCCTCTATAAGGTCTGGACACTGACTGGGCCCCTCCATAAGGTCTGGACACTGGCTGGGCCCCTCCATAAGGTCTGGACACTGGCTGGGCCCCTCTATAAGGTCTGGATACTGGCTGGGCCCCTCCATAAGGTCTGGACACTGGCTGGGCCCCTCTATAAGGTCTGGACACTGGCTGGGCCCCTCTATAAGGTCTGGACACTGACTGGGCCCCTCCATAAGGTCTGGACACTGGCTGGGCCCCTCCATAAGGTCTGGACACTGGCTGGGCCCCTCTATAAGGTCTGGACACTGGCTGGGCCCTTCCATAAGGTCTGGACACTGGCTGGGCCTCTCTGTTAGGTCTGGATACTGGCTGGGCCCCTCCATAAGGTCTGGACACTGGCTGGGCCCCTCCATAAGGTCTGGACACTGGCTGGGCCCCTCTATAAGGTCTGGACACTGGCTGGGCCCCTCCATAAGGTCTGGACACTGGCTGGGCCCCTCTATAAGGTCTGAACACTGACTGGGCCCCTCCATAAGGTCTGGATACTGGCTGGGCCCTTCCATAAGGTCTGGACACTGGCTGGGCCCCTCTATAAGGTTTGGACACTGGTTGAACCCCTCTATAAGGTCTGGACACTGGCTGGGCCCCTCTATAAGGTCTGGATACTGGCTGGGCCCCTCTATAAGGTCTGGACACTGGCTGGGCCCCTCTATAAGGTCTGGACACTGGCTGGGCCCCTCTATAAGGTCTGGATACTGGCTGGGCACCTCTATAAGGTCTGGACACTGGCTGGGCCCCTCTATAAGGTCTGGACACTGGCTGGGCCCCTCTATAAGGTCTGGACACTGGCTGGGCCCCTCCATAAGGTCTGGACACTGGCTGGGCCCTTCCATAAGGTCTGGACACTGGCTGGGCCCCTCTATAAGGTCTGGATACTGGCTGGGCCCCTGTATAAGGTCTGGACACTGGCTGGGCCCCTCTATAAGGTCTGGACACTGGCTGGGCCCCTCTATAAGGTCTGGACACTGGCTGGGCCCCTCCATAAGGTCTGGACACTGGCTGGGCCCTTCCATAAGGTCTGGACACTGGCTGGGCCCCTCTATAAGGTCTGGACACTGGCTGGGCCCCTCTATAAGGTCTGGACACTGGCTGGGCCCCTCCATAAGGTCTGGACACTGGCTGGGCCCCTCTATAAGGTCTGGACACTGGCTGGGCCCTTCCATAAGGTCTGGACACTGGCTGGGCCCTTCCATAAGGTCTGGCTACTGGCTGGGCCCCTCTATAAGGTCTGGACACTGGCTGGGCCCCTCTGTAAGGTCTGGACACTGGCTGGGCCCCTCTATAAGGTCTGGACACTGGCTGGGCCCCTCCATAAGGTCTGGACACTGGCTGGGCCCCTCTATAAGGTCTGGATACTGGCTGGGCCCCTCTATAAGGTCTGGACACTGGCTGGGCCCCTCCATAAGGTCTGGACACTGGCTGGGCCCCTCTATAAGGTCTGGACACTGGCTGGGCCCCTCTATAAGGTCTGGATACTGGCTGGGCCCCTCTATAAGGTCTGGACACTGGCTGGGCCCCTCCATAAGGTCTGGACACTGGCTGGGCCCCTCTATAAGGTCTGGACACTGGCTGGGCCCCTCTATAAGGTCTGGACACTGGCTGGGCCCCTCTATAAGGTCTGGACACTGGCTGGGCCCCTCTATAAGGTCTGGACACTGGCTGGGCCCCTCTATAAGGTCTGGACACTGGCTGGGCCCCTCTATAAGGTCTGGACACTGGCTGGGCCCCTCCATAAGGTCTGGACACTGGCTGGGCCCTTCCATAAGGTCTGGACACTGGCTGGGCCCCTCCATAAGGTCTGGACACTGGCTGGGCCCCTCTATAAGGTCTGGACACTGGCTGGGCCCCTCTATAAGGTCTGGACACTGGCTGGGCCCCTCCATAAGGTCTGGACACTGGCTGGGCCCCTCTATAAGTTCTGGACACTGGCTGGGCCCCTCTGTAAGGTCTGGACACTGGCTGGGCCCCTCTATAAGGACTGGACACTGGCTGGGCCCCTCTGTAAGGTCTGGACACTGGCTGGGCCCCTCTATAAGGTCTGGACACTGGCTGGGCCCCTCTATAAGGTCTGGATACTGGCTGGGCCCCTCCATAAGGGCTGGACACTGGCTGGGCCCCTCCATAAGGTCTGGATACTGGCTGGGCCCCTCCATAAGGTCTGGACACTGGCTGGGCCCCTCCATAAGGTCTGGACACTGGCTGGGCCCCTCCATAAGGTCTGGACACTGGCTGGGCCCCTCTATAAGGTCTGGATACTGGCTGGGCCCCTCCATAAGGTCTGGACACTGCTGGGCCCCTCCATAAGGTCTGGACACTGGCTGGGCCCCTCTATAAGGTCTGGATACTGGCTGGGCCCCTCTATAAGGTCTGGATACTGGCTGGGCCCTTCCATAAGGTCTGGACACTGGCTGGGCCCCTCTATAAGGTCTGGATACTGGCTGGGCCCCTCCATAAGGGCTGGACACTGGTTGAACCCCTCTATAAGGTCTGGATACTGGCTGGGCCCCTCCATAAGGTCTGGATACTGACTGGGCCCCTCCATAAGGTCTGGATACTGGCTGGGCCCCTCTATAAGGTCTGGATACTGGCTGGGCCCCTCCATAAGGTTTGGATACTGGCTGGGTCCCTCTATAAGGTCTGGACACTGGCTGGGCCCCTCCATAAGGTCTGGATACTGGCTGGGCCCCTCCATAAGGTCTGGATACTGGCTGGGCCCCTCTATAAGGTCTGGATACTGGCTGAGCCCCTCTATAAGGTCTGGATACTGGCTGGGCCCCTCTATAAGGTCTGGACACTGACTGGGCCCCTCTATAAGGACCGGACACTGGCTGGGCCCCTCTATAAGGTCTGGACCTTGGTTGGGCCCCTCCATAAGGTCTGGACACTGGCTGGGCCCCTCTATAAGGTCTGGCTACTGGCTGGGCCCCTCCATAAGGTCTGGACATTGGTTGGGCCCCTCCATAAGGTCTGGACACTGGCTGGGCCCCTCCATAAGGTCTGGACACTGGCTGGGCCCCTCCATAAGGTCTGGATACTGGTTGGGCCCCTCCATAAGGTCTGGACACTGGCTGGGCCCCTCCATAAGGTCTGGACACTGGCTGGGCCCCTCTATAAGGTCTGGATACTGGCTGGGCCCCTCCATAAGGTCTGGACACTGGCTGGGCCCCTCCATAAGGTCTGGACACTGGCTGGGCCCCTCTATAAGGTCTGGACACTGGCTGGGCCCTTCCATAAGGTCTGGACACTGGCTGGGCCCCTCTGTAAGGTCTGGATACTGGCTGGGCCCCTCCATAAGGTCTGGACACTGGCTGGGCCCCTCTATAAGGTCTGGATACTGGCTGGGCCCCTCTATAAGGTCTGGATACTGGCTGGGCCCTTCCATAAGGTCTGGACACTGGCTGGGCCCCTCTATAAGGTCTGGATACTGGCTGGGCCCCTCCATAAGGGCTGGACACTGGTTGAACCCCTCTATAAGGTCTGGATACTGGCTGGGCCCCTCCATAAGGTCTGGACACTGGCTGGGCCCCTCCATAAGGTCTGGACACTGGCTGGGCCCCTCTATAAGGTCTGGACACTGACTGGGCCCCTCCATAAGGTCTGGACACTGGCTGGGCCCCTCCATAAGGTCTGGACACTGGCTGGGCCCCTCTATAAGGTCTGGATACTGGCTGGGCCCCTCCATAAGGTCTGGACACTGGCTGGGCCCCTCTATAAGGTCTGGACACTGGCTGGGCCCCTCTATAAGGTCTGGACACTGACTGGGCCCCTCCATAAGGTCTGGACACTGGCTGGGCCCCTCCATAAGGTCTGGACACTGGCTGGGCCCCTCTATAAGGTCTGGACACTGGCTGGGCCCTTCCATAAGGTCTGGACACTGGCTGGGCCCCTCTGTAAGGTCTGGATACTGGCTGGGCCCCTCCATAAGGTCTGGACACTGGCTGGGCCCCTCTATAAGGTCTGGATACTGGCTGGGCCCCTGTATAAGGTCTGGATACTGGCTGGGCCCTTCCATAAGGTCTGGACACTGGCTGGGCCCCTCTATAAGGTCTGGATACTGGCTGGGCCCCTCCATAAGGGCTGGACACTGGTTGAACCCCTCTATAAGGTCTGGATACTGGCTGGGCCCCTCCATAAGGTCTGGACACTGGCTGGGCCCCTCCATAAGGTCTGGACACTGGCTGGGCCCCTCTATAAGGTCTGGACACTGACTGGGCCCCTCCATAAGGTCTGGACACTGGCTGGGCCCCTCCATAAGGTCTGGACACTGGCTGGGCCCCTCTATAAGGTCTGGATACTGGCTGGGCCCCTCCATAAGGTCTGGACACTGGCTGGGCCCCTCTATAAGGTCTGGACACTGGCTGGGCCCCTCTATAAGGTCTGGACACTGGCTGGGCCCCTCCATAAGGTCTGGACACTGGCTGGGCCCCTCCATAAGGTCTGGACACTGGCTGGGCCCCTCTATAAGGTCTGGACACTGGCTGGGCCCTTCCATAAGGTCTGGACACTGGCTGGGCCTCTCTGTTAGGTCTGGATACTGGCTGGGCCCCTCCATAAGGTCTGGACACTGGCTGGGCCCCTCCATAAGGTCTGGACACTGGCTGGGCCCCTCTATAAGGTCTGGACACTGGCTGGGCCCCTCCATAAGGTCTGGACACTGGCTGGGCCCCTCTATAAGGTCTGAACACTGACTGGGCCCCTCCATAAGGTCTGGATACTGGCTGGGCCCTTCCATAAGGTCTGGACACTGGCTGGGCCCCTCTATAAGGTCTGGACACTGGCTGGGCCCCTCTATAAGGTCTGGACACTGGCTGGGCCCCTCTATAAGGTCTGGACACTGGCTGGGCCCCTCTATAAGGTCTGGACACTGGTTGAACCCCTCTATAAGGTCTGGACACTGGCTGGGCCCCTCTATAAGGTCTGGACACTGGCAGGGCCCCTCCAAAAGGTCTGGACACTGGCTGGGCCCTTCCATAAGGTCTGGACACTGGCTGGGCCCCTCTATAAGGTCTGGACACTGGCTGGGCCCCTCTATAAGGTCTGGACACTGGCTGGGCCCCTCCATAAGGTCTGGACACTGGCTGGGCCCCTCTATAAGGTCTGGACACTTGCTGGGCCCTTCCATAAGGTCTGGACACTGGCTGGGCCCTTCCATAAGGTCTGGCTACTGGCTGGGCCCTCTATAAGGTCTGGACACTGGCTGGGCCCCTCTATAAGGTCTGGACACTGGTTGAACCCCTCTATAAGGTCTGGATACTGGCTGGGCCCCTCCATAAGGTCTGGACACTGGCTGGGCCCCTCCATAAGGTCTGGACACTGGCTGGGCCCCTCTATAAGGTCTGGACACTGACTGGGCCCCTCCATAAGGTCTGGACACTGGCTGGGCCCCTCCATAAGGTCTGGACACTGGCTGGGCCCCTCTATAAGGTCTGGATACTGGCTGGGCCCCTCCATAAGGTCTGGACACTGGCTGGGCCCCTCTATAAGGTCTGGACACTGGCTGGGCCCCTCTATAAGGTCTGGACACTGACTGGGCCCCTCCATAAGGTCTGGACACTGGCTGGGCCCCTCCATAAGGTCTGGACACTGGCTGGGCCCCTCTATAAGGTCTGGACACTGGCTGGGCCCTTCCATAAGGTCTGGACACTGGCTGGGCCTCTCTGTTAGGTCTGGATACTGGCTGGGCCCCTCCATAAGGTCTGGACACTGGCTGGGCCCCTCCATAAGGTCTGGACACTGGCTGGGCCCCTCTATAAGGTCTGGACACTGGCTGGGCCCCTCCATAAGGTCTGGACACTGGCTGGGCCCCTCTATAAGGTCTGAACACTGACTGGGCCCCTCCATAAGGTCTGGATACTGGCTGGGCCCTTCCATAAGGTCTGGACACTGGCTGGGCCCCTCTATAAGGTTTGGACACTGGTTGAACCCCTCTATAAGGTCTGGACACTGGCTGGGCCCCTCTATAAGGTCTGGATACTGGCTGGGCCCCTCTATAAGGTCTGGACACTGGCTGGGCCCCTCTATAAGGTCTGGACACTGGCTGGGCCCCTCTATAAGGTCTGGATACTGGCTGGGCACCTCTATAAGGTCTGGACACTGGCTGGGCCCCTCTATAAGGTCTGGACACTGGCTGGGCCCCTCTATAAGGTCTGGACACTGGCTGGGCCCCTCCATAAGGTCTGGACACTGGCTGGGCCCTTCCATAAGGTCTGGACACTGGCTGGGCCCCTCTATAAGGTCTGGATACTGGCTGGGCCCCTGTATAAGGTCTGGACACTGGCTGGGCCCCTCTATAAGGTCTGGACACTGGCTGGGCCCCTCTATAAGGTCTGGACACTGGCTGGGCCCCTCCATAAGGTCTGGACACTGGCTGGGCCCTTCCATAAGGTCTGGACACTGGCTGGGCCCCTCTATAAGGTCTGGACACTGGCTGGGCCCCTCTATAAGGTCTGGACACTGGCTGGGCCCCTCCATAAGGTCTGGACACTGGCTGGGCCCCTCTATAAGGTCTGGACACTGGCTGGGCCCTTCCATAAGGTCTGGACACTGGCTGGGCCCTTCCATAAGGTCTGGCTACTGGCTGGGCCCCTCTATAAGGTCTGGACACTGGCTGGGCCCCTCTGTAAGGTCTGGACACTGGCTGGGCCCCTCTATAAGGTCTGGACACTGGCTGGGCCCCTCCATAAGGTCTGGACACTGGCTGGGCCCCTCTATAAGGTCTGGATACTGGCTGGGCCCCTCTATAAGGTCTGGACACTGGCTGGGCCCCTCCATAAGGTCTGGACACTGGCTGGGCCCCTCTATAAGGTCTGGACACTGGCTGGGCCCCTCTATAAGGTCTGGATACTGGCTGGGCCCCTCTATAAGGTCTGGACACTGGCTGGGCCCCTCCATAAGGTCTGGACACTGGCTGGGCCCCTCTATAAGGTCTGGACACTGGCTGGGCCCCTCTATAAGGTCTGGACACTGGCTGGGCCCCTCTATAAGGTCTGGACACTGGCTGGGCCCCTCTATAAGGTCTGGACACTGGCTGGGCCCCTCTATAAGGTCTGGACACTGGCTGGGCCCCTCTATAAGGTCTGGACACTGGCTGGGCCCCTCCATAAGGTCTGGACACTGGCTGGGCCCTTCCATAAGGTCTGGACACTGGCTGGGCCCCTCCATAAGGTCTGGACACTGGCTGGGCCCCTCTATAAGGTCTGGACACTGGCTGGGCCCCTCTATAAGGTCTGGACACTGGCTGGGCCCCTCCATAAGGTCTGGACACTGGCTGGGCCCCTCTATAAGTTCTGGACACTGGCTGGGCCCCTCTGTAAGGTCTGGACACTGGCTGGGCCCCTCTATAAGGACTGGACACTGGCTGGGCCCCTCTGTAAGGTCTGGACACTGGCTGGGCCCCTCTATAAGGTCTGGACACTGGCTGGGCCCCTCTATAAGGTCTGGATACTGGCTGGGCCCCTCCATAAGGGCTGGACACTGGCTGGGCCCCTCCATAAGGTCTGGATACTGGCTGGGCCCCTCCATAAGGTCTGGACACTGGCTGGGCCCCTCCATAAGGTCTGGACACTGGCTGGGCCCCTCCATAAGGTCTGGACACTGGCTGGGCCCCTCTATAAGGTCTGGATACTGGCTGGGCCCCTCCATAAGGTCTGGACACTGGCTGGGCCCCTCCATAAGGTCTGGACACTGGCTGGGCCCCTCTATAAGGTCTGGATACTGGCTGGGCCCCTCTATAAGGTCTGGATACTGGCTGGGCCCTTCCATAAGGTCTGGACACTGGCTGGGCCCCTCTATAAGGTCTGGATACTGGCTGGGCCCCTCCATAAGGGCTGGACACTGGTTGAACCCCTCTATAAGGTCTGGATACTGGCTGGGCCCCTCCATAAGGTCTGGATACTGACTGGGCCCCTCCATAAGGTCTGGATACTGGCTGGGCCCCTCTATAAGGTCTGGATACTGGCTGGGCCCCTCCATAAGGTTTGGATACTGGCTGGGTCCCTCTATAAGGTCTGGACACTGGCTGGGCCCCTCCATAAGGTCTGGATACTGGCTGGGCCCCTCCATAAGGTCTGGATACTGGCTGGGCCCCTCTATAAGGTCTGGATACTGGCTGAGCCCCTCTATAAGGTCTGGATACTGGCTGGGCCCCTCTATAAGGTCTGGACACTGACTGGGCCCCTCTATAAGGACCGGACACTGGCTGGGCCCCTCTATAAGGTCTGGACCTTGGTTGGGCCCCTCCATAAGGTCTGGACACTGGCTGGGCCCCTCTATAAGGTCTGGCTACTGGCTGGGCCCCTCCATAAGGTCTGGACATTGGTTGGGCCCCTCCATAAGGTCTGGACACTGGCTGGGCCCCTCCATAAGGTCTGGACACTGGCTGGGCCCCTCCATAAGGTCTGGATACTGGTTGGGCCCCTCCATAAGGTCTGGACACTGGCTGGGCCCCTCCATAAGGTCTGGACACTGGCTGGGCCCCTCTATAAGGTCTGGATACTGGCTGGGCCCCTCCATAAGGTCTGGACACTGGCTGGGCCCCTCCATAAGGTCTGGACACTGGCTGGGCCCCTCTATAAGGTCTGGACACTGGCTGGGCCCTTCCATAAGGTCTGGACACTGGCTGGGCCCCTCTGTAAGGTCTGGATACTGGCTGGGCCCCTCCATAAGGTCTGGACACTGGCTGGGCCCCTCTATAAAATCTGGATACTGGCTGGGCCCCTCTATAAGGTCTGGATACTGGCTGGGCCCTTCCATAAGGTCTGGACACTGGCTGGGCCCCTCTATAAGGTCTGGATACTGGCTGGGCCCCTCCATAAGGGCTGGACACTGGTTGAACCCCTCTATAAGGTCTGGATACTGGCTGGGCCCCTCCATAAGGTCTGGACACTGGCTGGGCCCCTCCATAAGGTCTGGACACTGGCTGGGCCCCTCTATAAGGTCTGGACACTGACTGGGCCCCTCCATAAGGTCTGGACACTGGCTGGGCCCCTCCATAAGGTCTGGACACTGGCTGGGCCCCTCTATAAGGTCTGGATACTGGCTGGGCCCCTCCATAAGGTCTGGACACTGGCTGGGCCCCTCTATAAGGTCTGGACACTGGCTGGGCCCCTCTATAAGGTCTGGACACTGACTGGGCCCCTCCATAAGGTCTGGACACTGGCTGGGCCCCTCCATAAGGTCTGGACACTGGCTGGGCCCCTCTATAAGGTCTGGACACTGGCTGGGCCCTTCCATAAGGTCTGGACACTGGCTGGGCCCCTCTGTAAGGTCTGGATACTGGCTGGGCCCCTCCATAAGGTCTGGACACTGGCTGGGCCCCTCTATAAGGTCTGGATACTGGCTGGGCCCCTGTATAAGGTCTGGATACTGGCTGGGCCCTTCCATAAGGTCTGGACACTGGCTGGGCCCCTCTATAAGGTCTGGATACTGGCTGGGCCCCTCCATAAGGGCTGGACACTGGTTGAACCCCTCTATAAGGTCTGGATACTGGCTGGGCCCCTCCATAAGGTCTGGACACTGGCTGGGCCCCTCCATAAGGTCTGGACACTGGCTGGGCCCCTCTATAAGGTCTGGACACTGACTGGGCCCCTCCATAAGGTCTGGACACTGGCTGGGCCCCTCCATAAGGTCTGGACACTGGCTGGGCCCCTCTATAAGGTCTGGATACTGGCTGGACCCTTCCATAAGGTCTGGACACTGGCTGGGCCCCTCTATAAGGTCTGGACACTGGCTGGGCCCCTCCATAAGGTCTGGACACTGGCTGAGCCCCTCTATAAGGTCTGGACACTGGCTGGGCCCCTCTATAAGGTCTGGACACTGGCTGGGCCCCTCTATAAGGTCTGGATACTGGCTGGGCCCTTCCATAAGGTCTGGATACTAGCTGAGCCCCTCTAAAAGGTCTGGACACTGGCTGGGCCCCTCTATAAGGTTTGGACACTGGTTGAACCCCTCTATAAGGTCTGGACACTGGCTGGGCCCCTCTATAAGGTCTGGATACTGGCTGGGCCCCTCTATAAGGTCTGGACACTGGCTGGGCCCCTCTATAAGGTCTGGACACTGGCTGGGCCCCTCCATAAGGTCTGGATACTGGCTGGGCCCCTCTATAAGGTCTGGACACTGGCTGGGCCCCTCTATAAGGTCTGGACACTGGCTGGGCCCCTCTATAAGGTCTGGACACTGGCTGGGCCCCTCCATAAGGTCTGGACACTGGCTGGGCCCCTCTATAAGGTCTGGACACTGGCTGGGCCCCTCTATAAGGTCTGGACACTGGCTGGGCCCCTCTATAAGGTCTGGACACTGGCTGGGCCCCTCCATAAGGTCTGGACACTGGCTGGGCCCCTCCATAAGGTCTGGACACTGGCTGGGCCCCTCTATAAGGTCTGGACACTGGCTGGGCCCCTCTATAAGGTCTGGACACTGGCTGGGCCCCTCCATAAGGTCTGGACACTGGCTGGGCCCCTCTATAAGGTCTGGACACTGGCTGGGCCCTTCCATAAGGTCTGGACACTGGCTGGGCCCTTCCATAAGGTCTGGCTACTGGCTGGGCCCTCTATAAGGTCTGGACACTGGCTGGGCCCCTCTATAAGGTCTGGACACTGGTTGAACCCCTCTATAAGGTCTGGATACTGGCTGGGCCCCTCCATAAGGTCTGGACACTGGCTGGGCCCCTCCATAAGGTCTGGACACTGGCTGGGCCCCTCTATAAGGTCTGGACACTGACTGGGCCCCTCCATAAGGTCTGGACACTGGCTGGGCCCCTCCATAAGGTCTGGACACTGGCTGGGCCCCTCTATAAGGTCTGGATACTGGCTGGGCCCCTCCATAAGGTCTGGACACTGGCTGGGCCCCTCTATAAGGTCTGGACACTGGCTGGGCCCCTCTATAAGGTCTGGACACTGACTGGGCCCCTCCATAAGGTCTGGACACTGGCTGGGCCCCTCCATAAGGTCTGGACACTGGCTGGGCCCCTCTATAAGGTCTGGACACTGGCTGGGCCCTTCCATAAGGTCTGGACACTGGCTGGGCCTCTCTGTTAGGTCTGGATACTGGCTGGGCCCCTCCATAAGGTCTGGACACTGGCTGGGCCCCTCCATAAGGTCTGGACACTGGCTGGGCCCCTCTATAAGGTCTGGACACTGGCTGGGCCCCTCCATAAGGTCTGGACACTGGCTGGGCCCCTCTATAAGGTCTGAACACTGACTGGGCCCCTCCATAAGGTCTGGATACTGGCTGGGCCCTTCCATAAGGTCTGGACACTGGCTGGGCCCCTCTATAAGGTCTGGACACTGGCTGGGCCCCTCTATAAGGTCTGGACACTGGCTGGGCCCCTCTATAAGGTCTGGATACTGGCTGGGCCCCTCTATAAGGTCTGGACACTGGCTGGGCCCCTCTATAAGGTCTGGATACTGGCTGGGCCCCTCTATAAGGTCTGGATACTGGCTGGGCCCCTCTATAAGGTCTGGACACTGGCTGGGCCCCTCTATAAGGTCTGGACACTGGCTGGGCCCCTCTATAAGGTCTGGACACTGGCTGGGCCCCTCCATAAGGTCTGGACACTGGCTGGGCCCCTCTATAAGGTCTGGATACTGGCTGGGCCCCTCCATAAGGTCTGGATACTGGCTGGGCCCCTCTATAAGGTCTGGACACTGGCTGGGCCCCTCTATAAGGTCTGGACACTGGCTGGGCCCCTCTATAAGGTCTGGACACTGGCTGGGCCCCTCCATAAGGTCTGGACACTGGCTGGGCCCCTCCATAAGGTCTGGACACTGGCTGGGCCCCTCTATAAGGTCTGGACACTGGCTGGGCCCCTCTATAAGGTCTGGACACTGGCTGGGCCCCTCCATAAGGTCTGGACACTGGCTGGGCCCCTCTATAAGGTCTGGACACTGGCTGGGCCCTTCCATAAGGTCTGGACACTGGCTGGGCCCCTCCATAAGGTCTGGATACTGGCTGGGCCCCTCCATAAGGTCTGGACACTGGCTGGGCCCCTCTATAAGGTCTGGACACTGGCTGGGCCCCTCTATAAGGTCTGGACACTGGCTGGGCCCCTCCATAAGGTCTGGACACTGGCTGGGCCCCTCTATAAGGTCTGGATACTGGCTGGGCCCCTCTATAAGGTCTGGACACTGGCTGGGCCCCTCTATAAGGTCTGGACACTGGCTGGGCCCCTCCATAAGGTCTGGACACTGGCTGGGCCCCTCTATAAGGTCTGGATACTGGCTGGGCCCCTCTATAAGGTCTGGACACTGGCTGGGCCCCTCCATAAGGTCTGGATACTGGCTGGGCCCCTCTATAAGGTCTGGACACTGGCTGGGCCCCTCTATAAGGTCTGGACACTGGCTGGGCCCCTCTATAAGGTCTGGACACTGGCTGGGCCCCTCCATAAGGTCTGGACACTGGCTGGGCCCCTCTATAAGGTCTGGACACTGGCTGGGCCCCTCTATAAGGTCTGGACACTGGCTGGGCCCCTCCATAAGGTCTGGACACTGGCTGGGCCCCTCCATAAGGTCTGGACACTGGCTGGGCCCCTCTATAAGGTCTGGACACTGGCTGGGCCCCTCTATAAGGTCTGGACACTGGCTGGGCCCCTCTATAAGGTCTGGACACTGGCTGGGCCCCTCCATAAGGTCTGGACACTGGCTGGGCCCCTCTATAAGGTCTGGAACACTGGCTGGGCCCCTCTATAAGGTCTGGACACTGGCTGGGCCCCTCTATAAGGTCTGGACACTGGCTGGGCCCCTCTATAAGGTCTGGACACTGGCTGGGCCCCTCTATAAGGTCTGGATACTGGCTGGGCCCCTCTATAAGGTCTGGACACTGGCTGGGCCCCTCTATAAGGTCTGGATACTGGCTGGACCCTTCCATAAGGTCTGGACACTGGCTGGGCCCCTCTATAAGGTCTGGACACTGGCTGGGCCCCTCCATAAGGTCTGGACACTGGCTGAGCCCCTCTATAAGGTCTGGACACTGGCTGGGCCCCTCTATAAGGTCTGGACACTGGCTGGGCCCCTCTATAAGGTCTGGATACTGGCTGGGCCCTTCCATAAGGTCTGGATACTAGCTGAGCCCCTCTAAAAGGTCTGGACACTGGCTGGGCCCCTCTATAAGGTTTGGACACTGGTTGAACCCCTCTATAAGGTCTGGACACTGGCTGGGCCCCTCTATAAGGTCTGGATACTGGCTGGGCCCCTCTATAAGGTCTGGACATTGGCTGGGCCCCTCTATAAGGTCTGGACACTGGCTGGGCCCCTCTATAAGGTCTGGATACTGGCTGGGCACCTCTATAAGGTCTGGACACTGGCTGGGCCCCTCTATAAGGTCTGGACACTGGCTGGGCCCCTCTATAAGGTCTGGACACTGGCTGGGCCCCTCCATAAGGTCTGGACACTGGCTGGGCCCTTCCATAAGGTCTGGACACTGGCTGGGCCCCTCTATAAGGTCTGGACACTGGCTGGGCCCCTCTATAAGGTCTGGACACTGGCTGGGCCCCTCCATAAGGTCTGGACACTGGCTGGGCCCCTCTATAAGGTCTGGACACTGGCTGGGCCCCTCTATAAGGTCTGGACACTGGCTGGGCCCCTCCATAAGGTCTGGACACTGGCTGGGCCCTTCCATAAGGTCTGGACACTGGCTGGGCCCCTCTATAAGGTCTGGACACTGGCTGGGCCCCTCTATAAGGTCTGGACACTGGCTGGGCCCCTCCATAAGGTCTGGACACTGGCTGGGCCCCTCTATAAGGTCTGGACACTGGCTGGGCCCTTCCATAAGGTCTGGACACTGGCTGGGCCCCTCTATAAGGTCTGGACACTGGCTGGGCCCCTCCATAAGGTCTGGACACTGGCTGGGCCCCTCTATAAGGTCTGGACACTGGCTGGGCCCCTCTATAAGGTCTGGACACTGGCTGGGCCCCTCCATAAGGTCTGGACACTGGCTGGGCCCCTCTATAAGGTCTGGACACTGGCTGGGCCCCTCTATAAGGTCTGGACACTGGCTGGGCCCCTCTATAAGGTCTGGACACTGGCTGGGCCCCTCTATAAGGTCTGGACACTGGCTGGGCCCCTCTA
Organism: Leptodactylus fuscus; assembly: GCF_031893055.1. Classification (NCBI taxonomy): domain Eukaryota; kingdom Metazoa; phylum Chordata; class Amphibia; order Anura; family Leptodactylidae; genus Leptodactylus; species Leptodactylus fuscus. The sequence continues at coordinate 15,309 of NW_027440543.1, forward strand.
TAAGGTCTGGACACTGGCTGGGCCCCTCTATAAGGTCTGGACACTGGCTGGGCCCCTCCATAAGGTCTGGACACTGGCTGGGCCCCTCCATAAGGTCTGGACACTGGCTGGGCCCCTCCATAAGGTCTGGACACTGGCTGGGCCCCTCTATAAGGTCTGGACACTGGCTGGGCCCCTCTATAAGGTCTGGACACTGGCTGGGCCCCTCCATAAGGTCTGGACACTGGCTGGGCCCCTCTATAAGGTCTGGACACTGGCTGGGCCCCTCTGTAAGGTCTGGACACTGGCTGGGCCCCTCTATAAGGACTGGACACTGGCTGGGCCCCTCTGTAAGGTCTGGACACTGGCTGGGCCCCTCTATAAGGTCTGGACACTGGCTGGGCCCCTCTATAAGGTCTGGATACTGGCTGGGCCCCTCTATAAGGTCTGGACACTGGCTGGGCCCCTCTATAAGGTCTGGATACTGGCTGGGCCCCTCTATAAGGTCTGGACACTGGCTGGGCCCCTCCATAAGTTCTGGACACTGGCTGAGCCCCTCTATAAGGTCTGGATACTGGCTGGGCCCCATCCATAAGGTCTGGATACTGGCTGGGCCCTTCCATAAGGTCTGGACACTGGCTGGGCCCCTCCATAAGGTCTGGATACTGGCTGGGCCCTTCCATAAGGTCTGGACACTGGCTGGGCCCCTCCATAAGGTCTGGATACTGGCTGGGCCCCTCCATAAGGGCTGGACACTGGCTGGGCCCCTCCATAAGGTCTGGATACTGGCTGGGCCCCTCCATAAGGTCTGGATACTGGCTGGGCCCCTCCATAAGGTCTGGACACTGGCTGGGCCCCTCCATAAGGTCTGGACACTGGCTGGGCCCCTCCATAAGGTCTGGACACTGGCTGGGCCCCTCTATAAGGTCTGGATACTGGCTGGGCCCCTCCATAAGGTCTGGACACTGGCTGGGTCCCTCTATAAGGTCTGGATACTTTCTGGGCCCCTCCATAAGGTCTGGATACTGGCTGGGCCCCTCCATAAGGTCTGGACACTGGCTGGGCCCCTCCATAAGGTCTGGATACTGGCTGGGCCCCTCCATAAGGGCTGGACACTTGCTGGGCCCCTCCATAAGGTCTGGATACTGGCTGGGCCCCTCCATAAGGTCTGGACACTGGCTGGGCCCCTCCATAAGGTCTGGACACTGGCTGGGCCCCTCTATAAGGTCTGGATACTTTTTGGGCCCCTCCATAAGGTCTGGATACTGGCTGGGCCCCTCCATAAGGGCTGGACACTGGCTGGGCCCCTCCATAAGGTCTGGATACTGGCTGGGCCCCTCCATAAGGTCTGGACACTGGCTGGGCCCCTCCATAAGGTCTGGACACTGGCTGGGTCCCTCTATAAGGTCTGGATACTTTCTGGGCCCCTCCATGAGGTCTGGATACTGGCTGGGCCCCTCCATAAGGTCTGGATACTGGCTGGGCCCCTCCATAAGGGCTGGACACTGGTTGAACCCCTCTATAAGGTCTGGATACTGGCTGGGCCCCTCCATAAGGTCTGGACACTGGCTGGGCCCCTCCATAAGGTCTGGACACTGGCTGGGCCCCTCTATAAGGTCTGGATACTTGCTGGGCCCCTCCATAAGGTTTGGATACTGGCTGGGTCCCTCTATAAGGTCTGGACACTGGCTGGGCCCCTCCATAAGGTCTGGATACTGACTGGGCCCCTCCATAAGGTCTGGATACTGGCTGGGCCCCTCTATAAGGTCTGGATACTGGCTGGGCCCCTCCATAAGGTTTGGATACTGGCTGGGTCCCTCTATAAGGTCTGGACACTGGCTGGGCCCCTCTATAAGGTCTGGACACTGACTGGGCCCCTCTATAAGGACCGGACACTGGCTGGGCCCCTCTATAAGGTCTGGACCTTGGTTGGGCCCCTCCATAAGGTCTGGACACTGGCTGGGCCCCTCCATAAGGTCTGGACATTGGTTGGGCCCCTCCATAAGGTCTGGACACTGGCTGGGCCCCTCCATAAGGTCTGGACACTGGCTGGGCCCCTCCATAAGGTCTGGATACTGGTTGGGCCCCTCCATAAGGTCTGGACACTGGCTGGGCCCCTCCATAAGGTCTGGACACTGGCTGGGCCCCTCTATAAGGTCTGGATACTGGCTGGGCCCCTCCATAAGGTCTGGACACTGGCTGGGCCCCTCCATAAGGTCTGGACACTGGCTGGGCCCCTCTATAAGGTCTGGACACTGGCTGGGCCCTTCCATAAGGTCTGGACACTGGCTGGGCCCCTCTGTAAGGTCTGGATACTGGCTGGGCCCCTCCATAAGGTCTGGACACTGGCTGTGCCCCTCTATAAGGTCTGGATACTGGCTGGGCCCCTCTATAAGGTCTGGATACTGGCTGGGCCCTTCCATAAGGTCTGGACACTGGCTGGGCCCCTCTATAAGGTCTGGATACTGGCTGGGCCCCTCCATAAGGGCTGGACACTGGTTGAACCCCTCTATAAGGTCTGGATACTGGCTGGGCCCCTCCATAAGGTCTGGATACTGACTGGGCCCCTCCATAAGGTCTGGATACTGGCTGGGCCCCTCTATAAGGTCTGGATACTGGCTGGGCCCCTCCATAAGGTTTGGATACTGGCTGGGTCCCTCTATAAGGTCTGGACACTGGCTGGGCCCCTCCATAAGGTCTGGATACTGGCTGGGCCCCTCCATAAGGTCTGGATACTGGCTGGGCCCCTCTATAAGGTCTGGATACTGGCTGAGCCCCTCTATAAGGTCTGGATACTGGCTGGGCCCCTCTATAAGGTCTGGACACTGACTGGGTCCCTCTATAAGGACCGGACACTGGCTGGGCCCCTCTATAAGGTCTGGACCTTGGTTGGGCCCCTCCATAAGGTCTGGACACTGGCTGGGCCCCTCTATAAGGTCTGGCTACTGGCTGGGCCCCTCCATAAGGTCTGGACATTGGTTGGGCCCCTCCATAAGGTCTGGACACTGGCTGGGCCCCTCCATAAGGTCTGGACACTGGCTGGGCCCCTCCATAAGGTCTGGATACTGGTTGGGCCCCTCCATAAGGTCTGGACACTGGCTGGGCCCCTCCATAAGGTCTGGACACTGGCTGGGCCCCTCTATAAGGTCTGGATACTGGCTGGGCCCCTCCATAAGGTCTGGACACTGGCTGGGCCCCTCCATAAGGTCTGGACACTGGCTGGGCCCCTCTATAAGGTCTGGACACTGGCTGGGCCCTTCCATAAGGTCTGGACACTGGCTGGGCCCCTCTGTAAGGTCTGGATACTGGCTGGGCCCCTCCATAAGGTCTGGACACTGGCTGGGCCCCTCTATAAGGTCTGGATACTGGCTGGGCCCCTCTATAAGGTCTGGATACTGGCTGGGCCCTTCCATAAGGTCTGGACACTGGCTGGGCCCCTCTATAAGGTCTGGATACTGGCTGGGCCCCTCCATAAGGGCTGGACACTGGTTGAACCCCTCTATAAGGTCTGGATACTGGCTGGGCCCCTCCATAAGGTCTGGACACTGGCTGGGCCCCTCCATAAGGTCTGGACACTGGCTGGGCCCCTCTATAAGGTCTGGACACTGACTGGGCCCCTCCATAAGGTCTGGACACTGGCTGGGCCCCTCCATAAGGTCTGGACACTGGCTGGGCCCCTCTATAAGGTCTGGATACTGGCTGGGCCCCTCCATAAGGTCTGGACACTGGCTGGGCCCCTCTATAAGGTCTGGACACTGGCTGGGCCCCTCTATAAGGTCTGGACACTGACTGGGCCCCTCCATAAGGTCTGGACACTGGCTGGGCCCCTCCATAAGGTCTGGACACTGGCTGGGCCCCTCTATAAGGTCTGGACACTGGCTGGGCCCTTCCATAAGGTCTGGACACTGGCTGGGCCCCTCTGTAAGGTCTGGATACTGGCTGGGCCCCTCCATAAGGTCTGGACACTGGCTGGGCCCCTCTATAAGGTCTGGATACTGGCTGGGCCCCTGTATAAGGTCTGGATACTGGCTGGGCCCCTCCATAAGGTCTGGACACTGGCTGGGCCCCTCTATAAGGTCTGGATACTGGCTGGGCCCCTCCATAAGGGCTGGACACTGGTTGAACCCCTCTATAAGGTCTGGATACTGGCTGGGCCCCTCCATAAGGTCTGGACACTGGCTGGGCCCCTCCATAAGGTCTGGACACTGGCTGGGCCCCTCTATAAGGTCTGGACACTGACTGGGCCCCTCCATAAGGTCTGGACACTGGCTGGGCCCCTCCATAAGGTCTGGACACTGGCTGGGCCCCTCTATAAGGTCTGGATACTGGCTGGGCCCCTCCATAAGGTCTGGACACTGGCTGGGCCCCTCTATAAGGTCTGGACACTGGCTGGGCCCCTCTATAAGGTCTGGACACTGGCTGGGCCCCTCCATAAGGTCTGGACACTGGCTGGGCCCCTCCATAAGGTCTGGACACTGGCTGGGCCCCTCTATAAGGTCTGGACACTGGCTGGGCCCTTCCATAAGGTCTGGACACTGGCTGGGCCTCTCTGTTAGGTCTGGATACTGGCTGGGCCCCTCCATAAGGTCTGGACACTGGCTGGGCCCCTCCATAAGGTCTGGACACTGGCTGGGCCCCTCTATAAGGTCTGGACACTGGCTGGGCCCCTCCATAAGGTCTGGACACTGGCTGGGCCCCTCTATAAGGTCTGAACACTGACTGGGCCCCTCCATAAGGTCTGGATACTGGCTGGGCCCTTCCATAAGGTCTGGACACTGGCTGGGCCCCTCTATAAGGTCTGGACACTGGCTGGGCCCCTCTATAAGGTCTGGACACTGGCTGGGCCCCTCTATAAGGTCTGGACACTGGCTGGGCCCCTCTATAAGGTCTGGACACTGGTTGAACCCCTCTATAAGGTCTGGACACTGGCTGGGCCCCTCTATAAGGTCTGGACACTGGCTGGGCCCCTCCAAAAGGTCTGGACACTGGCTGGGCCCTTCCATAAGGTCTGGACACTGGCTGGGCCCCTCTATAAGGTCTGGACACTGGCTGGGCCCCTCTATAAGGTCTGGACACTGGCTGGGCCCCTCCATAAGGTCTGGACACTGGCTGGGCCCCTCTATAAGGTCTGGACACTGGCTGGGCCCTTCCATAAGGTCTGGACACTGGCTGGGCCCTTCCATAAGGTCTGGCTACTGGCTGGGCCCTCTATAAGGTCTGGACACTGGCTGGGCCCCTCTATAAGGTCTGGACACTGGTTGAACCCCTCTATAAGGTCTGGATACTGGCTGGGCCCCTCCATAAGGTCTGGACACTGGCTGGGCCCCTCCATAAGGTCTGGACACTGGCTGGGCCCCTCTATAAGGTCTGGACACTGACTGGGCCCCTCCATAAGGTCTGGACACTGGCTGGGCCCCTCCATAAGGTCTGGACACTGGCTGGGCCCCTCTATAAGGTCTGGATACTGGCTGGGCCCCTCCATAAGGTCTGGACACTGGCTGGGCCCCTCTATAAGGTCTGGACACTGGCTGGGCCCCTCTATAAGGTCTGGACACTGACTGGGCCCCTCCATAAGGTCTGGACACTGGCTGGGCCCCTCCATAAGGTCTGGACACTGGCTGGGCCCCTCTATAAGGTCTGGACACTGGCTGGGCCCTTCCATAAGGTCTGGACACTGGCTGGGCCTCTCTGTTAGGTCTGGATACTGGCTGGGCCCCTCCATAAGGTCTGGACACTGGCTGGGCCCCTCCATAAGGTCTGGACACTGGCTGGGCCCCTCTATAAGGTCTGGACACTGGCTGGGCCCCTCCATAAGGTCTGGACACTGGCTGGGCCCCTCTATAAGGTCTGAACACTGACTGGGCCCCTCCATAAGGTCTGGATACTGGCTGGGCCCTTCCATAAGGTCTGGACACTGGCTGGGCCCCTCTATAAGGTCTGGACACTGGCTGGGCCCCTCTATAAGGTCTGGACACTGGCTGGGCCCCTCTATAAGGTCTGGACACTGGCTGGGCCCCTCTATAAGGTCTGGATACTGGCTGGGCCCCTCTATAAGGTCTGGACACTGGCTGGGCCCCTCTATAAGGTCTGGATACTGGCTGGACCCTTCCATAAGGTCTGGACACTGGCTGGGCCCCTCTATAAGGTCTGGACACTGGCTGGGCCCCTCCATAAGGTCTGGACACTGGCTGAGCCCCTCTATAAGGTCTGGACACTGGCTGGGCCCCTCTATAAGGTCTGGATACTGGCTGGGCCCTTCCATAAGGTCTGGATACTGGCTGAGCCCCTCTATAAGGTCTGGACACTGGCTGGGCCCCTCTATAAGGTTTGGACACTGGTTGAACCCCTCTATAAGGTCTGGACACTGGCTGGGCCCCTCTATAAGGTCTGGATACTGGCTGGGCCCCTCTATAAGGTCTGGACATTGGCTGGGCCCCTCTATAAGGTCTGGACACTGGCTGGGCCCCTCTATAAGGTCTGGATACTGGCTGGGCACCTCTATAAGGTCTGGACACTGGCTGGGCCCCTCTATAAGGTCTGGACACTGGCTGGGCCCCTCTATAAGGTCTGGACACTGGCTGGGCCCCTCCATAAGGTCTGGACACTGGCTGGGCCCTTCCATAAGGTCTGGACACTGGCTGGGCCCCTCTATAAGGTCTGGACACTGGCTGGGCCCCTCCATAAGGTCTGGACACTGGCTGGGCCCCTCCATAAGGTCTGGACACTGGCTGGGCCCCTCTATAAGGTCTGGACACTGGCTGGGCCCCTCTATAAGGTCTGGACACTGGCTGGGCCCCTCCATAAGGTCTGGACACTGGCTGGGCCCTTCCATAAGGTCTGGACACTGGCTGGGCCCCTCTATAAGGTCTGGACACTGGCTGGGCCCCTCTATAAGGTCTGGACACTGGCTGGGCCCCTCCATAAGGTCTGGACACTGGCTGGGCCCCTCTATAAGGTCTGGACACTGGCTGGGCCCTTCCATAAGGTCTGGACACTGGCTGGGCCCTTCCATAAGGTCTGGCTACTGGCTGGGCCCCTCTATAAGGTCTGGACACTGGCTGGGCCCCTCTGTAAGGTCTGGACACTGGCTGGGCCCCTCTATAAGGTCTGGACACTGGCTGGGCCCCTCCATAAGGTCTGGACACTGGCTGGGCCCCTCTATAAGGTCTGGATACTGGCTGGGCCCCTCTATAAGGTCTGGACACTGGCTGGGCCCCTCTATAAGGTCTGGACACTGGCTGGGCCCCTCCATAAGGTCTGGACACTGGCTGGGCCCCTCTATAAGGTCTGGACACTGGCTGGGCCCCTCTATAAGGTCTGGACACTGGCTGGGCCCCTCTATAAGGTCTGGACACTGGCTGGGCCCCTCTATAAGGTCTGGACACTGGCTGGGCCCCTCCATAAGGTCTGGACACTGGCTGGGCCCCTCTATAAGGTCTGGACACTGGCTGGGCCCCTCTGTAAGGTCTGGACACTGGCTGGGCCCCTCTATAAGGACTGGACACTGGCTGGGCCCCTCTGTAAGGTCTGGACACTGGCTGGGCCCCTCTATAAGGTCTGGACACTGGCTGGGCCCCTCTATAAGGTCTGGATACTGGCTGGGCCCCTCTATAAGGTCTGGACACTGGCTGGGCCCCTCTATAAGGTCTGGATACTGGCTGGGCCCCTCTATAAGGTCTGGACACTGGCTGGGCCCCTCCATAAGTTCTGGACACTGGCTGAGCCCCTCTATAAGGTCTGGATACTGGCTGGGCCCCATCCATAAGGTCTGGATACTGGCTGGGCCCTTCCATAAGGTCTGGACACTGGCTGGGCCCTTCCATAAGGTCTGGACACTGGCTGGGCCCCTCCATAAGGTCTGGATACTGGCTGGGCCCCTCTATAAGGTCTGGATACTGGCTGAGCCCCTCTATAAGGTCTGGATACTGGCTGAGCCCCTCTATAAGGTCTGGATACTGGCTGGGCCCCTCCATAAGGTCTGGACACTGGCTGGGCCCCTCCATAAGGTCTGGACACTGGCTGGGCCCCTCTATAAGGTCTGGATACTTGCTGGGCCCCTCCATAAGGTCTGGATACTGGCTGGGCCCCTCCATAAGGGCTGGACACTGGCTGGGCCCCTCCATAAGGTCTGGATACTGGCTGGGCCCCTCCATAAGGTCTGGACACTGGCTGGGCCCCTCCATAAGGTCTGGACACTGGCTGGGTCCCTCTATAAGGTCTGGATACTTTCTGGGCCCCTCCATGAGGTCTGGATACTGGCTGGGCCCCTCCATAAGGTCTGGATACTGGCTGGGCCCCTCCATAAGGGCTGGACACTGGTTGAACCCCTCTATAAGGTCTGGATACTGGCTGGGCCCCTCCATAAGGTCTGGACACTGGCTGGGCCCCTCTATAAGGTCTGGATACTGGCTGGGCCCCTCCATAAGGTTTGGATACTGGCTGGGTCCCTCTATAAGGTCTGGACACTGGCTGGGCCCCTCCATAAGGTCTGGATACTGGCTGGGCCCCTCCATAAGGTCTGGATACTGGCTGGGCCCCTCTATAAGGTCTGGATACTGGCTGAGCCCCTCCATAAGGTCTGGACACTGGCTGGGCCCCTCTATAAGGTCTGGACACTGGCTGGGCCCCTCTATAAGGTCTGGACACTGACTGGGCCCCTCCATAAGGTCTGGACACTGGCTGGGCCCCTCCATAAGGTCTGGACACTGGCTGGGCCCCTCTATAAGGTCTGGACACTGGCTGGGCCCTTCCATAAGGTCTGGACACTGGCTGGGCCTCTCTGTTAGGTCTGGATACTGGCTGGGCCCCTCCATAAGGTCTGGACACTGGCTGGGCCCCTCCATAAGGTCTGGACACTGGCTGGGCCCCTCTATAAGGTCTGGACACTGGCTGGGCCCCTCCATAAGGTCTGGACACTGGCTGGGCCCCTCTATAAGGTCTGAACACTGACTGGGCCCCTCCATAAGGTCTGGATACTGGCTGGCCCTTCCATAAGGTCTGGACACTGGCTGGGCCCCTCTATAAGGTCTGGACACTGGCTGGGCCCCTCTATAAGGTCTGGACACTGGCTGGGCCCCTCTATAAGGTCTGGACACTGGCTGGGCCCCTCTATAAGGTCTGGATACTGGCTGGGCCCCTCTATAAGGTCTGGACACTGGCTGGCCCCTCTATAAGGTCTGGATACTGGCTGGACACTTCCATAAGGTCTGGACACTGGCTGGGCCCCTCTATAAGGTCTGGACACTGGCTGGGCCCCTCCATAAGGTCTGGACACTGGCTGAGCGCCCCTCTATAAGGTCTGGACACTGGCTGGGCCCCTCTATAAGGTCTGGACACTGGCTGGGCCCCTCTATAAGGTCTGGATACTGGCTGGGCCCTTCCATAAGGTCTGGATACTGGCTGAGCCCCTCTATAAGGTCTGGACACTGGCTGGGCCCCTCTATAAGGTCTGGACACTGGCTGGGCCCCTCTATAAGGTCTGGACACTGGCTGGGCCCCTCCATAAGGTCTGGACACTGGCTGGGCCCCTCTATAAGGTCTGGACACTGGCTGGGCCCTTCCATAAGGTCTGGACACTGGCTGGGCCCTTCCATAAGGTCTGGCTACTGGCTGGGCCCCTCTATAAGGTCTGGACACTGGCTGGGCCCCTCTGTAAGGTCTGGACACTGGCTGGGCCCCTCTATAAGGTCTGGACACTGGCTGGGCCCCTCCATAAGGTCTGGACACTGGCTGGGCCCCTCTATAAGGTCTGGATACTGGCTGGGCCCCTCTATAAGGTCTGGACACTGGCTGGGCCCCTCTATAAGGTCTGGACACTGGCTGGGCCCCTCCATAAGGTCTGGACACTGGCTGGGCCCCTCCATAAGGTCTGGACACTGGCTGGGCCCCTCTATAAGGTCTGGACACTGGCTGGGCCCCTCCATAAGGTCTGGACACTGGCTGGGCCCTTCCATAAGGTCTGGACACTGGCTGGGCCCCTCTATAAGGTCTGGACACTGGCTGGGCCCCTCTATAAGGTCTGGACACTGGCTGGGCCCCTCCATAAGGTCTGGACACTGGCTGGGCCCTTCCATAAGGTCTGGACACTGGCTGGGCCCTTCCATAAGGTCTGGCTACTGGCTGGGCCCCTCTATAAGGTCTGGACACTGGCTGGGCCCCTCTGTAAGGTCTGGACACTGGCTGGGCCCCTCTATAAGGTCTGGACACTGGCTGGGCCCCTCCATAAGGTCTGGACACTGGCTGGGCCCCTCTATAAGGTCTGGATACTGGCTGGGCCCCTCTATAAGGTCTGGACACTGGCTGGGCCCCTCTATAAGGTCTGGACACTGGCTGGGCCCCTCTATAAGGTCTGGACACTGGTTGAACCCCTCTATAAGGTCTGGACACTGGCTGGGCCCCTCTATAAGGTCTGGACACTGGCTGGGCCCCTCCAAAAGGTCTGGACACTGGCTGGGCCCTTCCATAAGGTCTGGACACTGGCTGGGCCCCTCTATAAGGTCTGGACACTGGCTGGGCCCCTCTATAAGGTCTGGACACTGGCTGGGCCCCTCCATAAGGTCTGGACACTGGCTGGGCCCCTCTATAAGGTCTGGACACTGGCTGGGCCCTTCCATAAGGTCTGGACACTGGCTGGGCCCTTCCATAAGGTCTGGCTACTGGCTGGGCCCTCTATAAGGTCTGGACACTGGCTGGGCCCCTCTATAAGGTCTGGACACTTGTTGAACCCCTCTATAAGGTCTGGATACTGGCTGGGCCCCTCCATAAGGTCTGGACACTGGCTGGGCCCCTCCATAAGGTCTGGACACTGGCTGGGCCCCTCTATAAGGTCTGGACACTGACTGGGCCCCTCCATAAGGTCTGGACACTGGCTGGGCCCCTCCATAAGGTCTGGACACTGGCTGGGCCCCTCTATAAGGTCTGGATACTGGCTGGGCCCCTCCATAAGGTCTGGACACTGGCTGGGCCCCTCTATAAGGTCTGGACACTGGCTGGGCCCCTCTATAAGGTCTGGACACTGACTGGGCCCCTCCATAAGGTCTGGACACTGGCTGGGCCCCTCCATAAGGTCTGGACACTGGCTGGGCCCCTCTATAAGGTCTGGACACTGGCTGGGCCCTTCCATAAGGTCTGGACACTGGCTGGGCCTCTCTGTTAGGTCTGGATACTGGCTGGGCCCCTCCATAAGGTCTGGACACTGGCTGGGCCCCTCCATAAGGTCTGGACACTGGCTGGGCCCCTCTATAAGGTCTGGACACTGGCTGGGCCCCTCTATAAGGTCTGGACACTGGCTGGGCCCCTCTATAAGGTCTGGACACTGGCTGGGCCCCTCCATAAGGTCTGGATACTGGCTGGGCCCCTCCATAAGGTCTGGACACTGGCTGGGCCCCTCTATAAGGTCTGGACACTGGCTGGGCCCCTCTATAAGGTCTGGACACTGGCTGGGCCCCTCTATAAGGTCTGGACACTGGCTGGGCCCCTCTATAAGGTCTGGATACTGGCTGGGCCCCTCTATAAGGTCTGGACACTGGCTGGGCCCCTCTATAAGGTCTGGATACTGGCTGGGCCCTTCCATAAGGTCTGGATACTGGCTGGGCCCCTCTATAAGGTCTGGACACTGGCTGGGCCCCTCTATAAGGTCTGGACACTGGCTGAGCCCCTCTATAAGGTCTGGACACTGGCTGGGCCCCTCTATAAGGTCTGGACACTGGCTGGGCCCCTCTATAAGGTCTGGATACTGGCTGGGCCCTTCCATAAGGTCTGGATACTGGCTGAGCCCCTCTATAAGGTCTGGACACTGGCTGGGCCCCTCTATAAGGTCTGGACACTGGTTGAACCCCTCTATAAGGTCTGGACACTGGCTGGGCCCCTCTATAAGGTCTGGATACTGGCTGGGCCCCTCTATAAGGTCTGGACACTGGCTGGGCCCCTCTATAAGGTCTGGACACTGGCTGGGCCCCTCTATAAGGTCTGGATACTGGCTGGGCCCCTCTATAAGGTCTGGACACTGGCTGGGCCCCTCCATAAGGTCTGGACACTGGCTGGGCCCCTCTATAAGGTCTGGACACTGGCTGGGCCCTTCCATAAGGTCTGGACACTGGCTGGGCCCTTCCATAAGGTCTGGCTACTGGCTGGGCCCCTCTATAAGGTCTGGACACTGGCTGGGCCCCTCTGTAAGGTCTGGACACTGGCTGGGCCCCTCTATAAGGTCTGGACACTGGCTGGGCCCCTCCATAAGGTCTGGACACTGGCTGGGCCCCTCTATAAGGTCTGGATACTGGCTGGGCCCCTCTATAAGGTCTGGACACTGGCTGGGCCCCTCTATAAGGTCTGGACACTGGCTGGGCCCCTCCATAAGGTCTGGACACTGGCTGGGCCCCTCCATAAGGTCTGGACACTGGCTGGGCCCCTCTATAAGGTCTGGACACTGGCTGGGCCCCTCCATAAGGTCTGGACACTGGCTGGGCCCTTCCATAAGGTCTGGACACTGGCTGGGCCCCTCTATAAGGTCTGGACACTGGCTGGGCCCCTCTATAAGGTCTGGACACTGGCTGGGCCCCTCCATAAGGTCTGGACACTGGCTGGGCCCCTCTATAAGGTCTGGACACTGGCTGGGCCCTTCCATAAGGTCTGGACACTGGCTGGGCCCTTCCATAAGGTCTGGCTACTGGCTGGGCCCCTCTATAAGGTCTGGACACTGGCTGGGCCCCTCTGTAAGGTCTGGACACTGGCTGGGCCCCTCTATAAGGTCTGGACACTGGCTGGGCCCCTCCATAAGGTCTGGACACTGGCTGGGCCCCTCTATAAGGTCTGGATACTGGCTGGGCCCCTCTATAAGGTCTGGACACTGGCTGGGCCCCTCTATAAGGTCTGGACACTGGCTGGGCCCCTCCATAAGGTCTGGACACTGGCTGGGCCCCTCTATAAGGTCTGGACACTGGCTGGGCCCCTCTATAAGGTCTGGACACTGGCTGGGCCCCTCTATAAGGTCTGGACACTGGCTGGGCCCCTCTATAAGGTCTGGACACTGGCTGGGCCCCTCTATAAGGTCTGGACACTGGCTGGGCCCCTCTATAAGGTCTGGACACTGGCTGGGCCCCTCCATAAGGTCTGGACACTGGCTGGGCCCTTCCATAAGGTCTGGACACTGGCTGGGCCCCTCCATAAGGTCTGGACACTGGCTGGGCCCCTCTATAAGGTCTGGACACTGGCTGGGCCCCTCTATAAGGTCTGGACACTGGCTGGGCCCCTCCATAAGGTCTGGACACTGGCTGGGCCCCTCTATAAGGTCTGGACACTGGCTGGGCCCCTCTGTAAGGTCTGGACACTGGCTGGGCCCCTCTATAAGGACTGGACACTGGCTGGGCCCCTCTGTAAGGTCTGGACACTGGCTGGGCCCCTCTATAAGGTCTGGACACTGGCTGGGCCCCTCTATAAGGTCTGGATACTGGCTGGGCCCCTCTATAAGGTCTGGACACTGGCTGGGCCCCTCTATAAGGTCTGGATACTGGCTGGGCCCCTCTATAAGGTCTGGACACTGGCTGGGCCCCTCCATAAGTTCTGGACACTGGCTGAGCCCCTCTATAAGGTCTGGATACTGGCTGGGCCCCATCCATAAGGTCTGGATACTGGCTGGGCCCTTCCATAAGGTCTGGACACTGGCTGGGCCCTTCCATAAGGTCTGGACACTGGCTGGGCCCCTCCATAAGGTCTGGATACTGGCTGGGCCCCTCCATAAGGGCTGGACACTGGCTGGGCCCCTCCATAAGGTCTGGATACTGGCTGGGCCCCTCCATAAGGTCTGGATACTGGCTGGGCCCCTCCATAAGGTCTGGACACTGGCTGGGCCCCTCCATAAGGTCTGGACACTGGCTGGGCCCCTCCATAAGGTCTGGACACTGGCTGGGCCCCTCTATAAGGTCTGGATACTGGCTGGGCCCCTCCATAAGGTCTGGACACTGGCTGGGTCCCTCTATAAGGTCTGGATACTTTCTGGGCCCCTCCATAAGGTCTGGATACTGGCTGGGCCCCTCCATAAGGTCTGGACACTGGCTGGGCCCCTCCATAAGGTCTGGATACTGGCTGGGCCCCTCCATAAGGGCTGGACACTTGCTGGGCCCCTCCATAAGGTCTGGATACTGGCTGGGCCCCTCCATAAGGTCTGGACACTGGCTGGGCCCCTCCATAAGGTCTGGACACTGGCTGGGCCCCTCTATAAGGTCTGGATACTTTCTGGGCCCCTCCATAAGGTCTGGATACTGGCTGGGCCCCTCCATAAGGGCTGGACACTGGCTGGGCCCCTCCATAAGGTCTGGATACTGGCTGGGCCCCTCCATAAGGTCTGGACACTGGCTGGGCCCCTCCATAAGGTCTGGACACTGGCTGGGTCCCTCTATAAGGTCTGGATACTTTCTGGGCCCCTCCATGAGGTCTGGATACTGGCTGGGCCCCTCCATAAGGTCTGGATACTGGCTGGGCCCCTCCATAAGGGCTGGACACTGGTTGAACCCCTCTATAAGGTCTGGATACTGGCTGGGCCCCTCCATAAGGTCTGGACACTGGCTGGGCCCCTCCATAAGGTCTGGACACTGGCTGGGCCCCTCTATAAGGTCTGGATACTTGCTGGGCCCCTCCATAAGGTTTGGATACTGGCTGGGTCCCTCTATAAGGTCTGGACACTGGCTGGGCCCCTCCATAAGGTCTGGATACTGACTGGGCCCCTCCATAAGGTCTGGATACTGGCTGGGCCCCTCTATAAGGTCTGGATACTGGCTGGGCCCCTCCATAAGGTTTGGATACTGGCTGGGTCCCTCTATAAGGTCTGGACACTGGCTGGGCCCCTCCATAAGGTCTGGATACTGGCTGGGCCCCTCCATAAGGTCTGGATACTGGCTGGGCCCCTCTATAAGGTCTGGATACTGGCTGAGCCCCTCTATAAGGTCTGGATACTGGCTGGGCCCCTCTATAAGGTCTGGACACTGACTGGGCCCCTCTATAAGGACCGGACACTGGCTGGGCCCCTCTATAAGGTCTGGACCTTGGTTGGGCCCCTCCATAAGGTCTGGACACTGGCTGGGCCCCTCTATAAGGTCTGGCTACTGGCTGGGCCCCTCCATAAGGTCTGGACATTGGTTGGGCCCCTCCATAAGGTCTGGACACTGGCTGGGCCCCTCCATAAGGTCTGGACACTGGCTGGGCCCCTCCATAAGGTCTGGATACTGGTTGGGCCCCTCCATAAGGTCTGGACACTGGCTGGGCCCCTCCATAAGGTCTGGACACTGGCTGGGCCCCTCTATAAGGTCTGGATACTGGCTGGGCCCCTCCATAAGGTCTGGACACTGGCTGGGCCCCTCCATAAGGTCTGGACACTGGCTGGGCCCCTCTATAAGGTCTGGACACTGGCTGGGCCCTTCCATAAGGTCTGGACACTGGCTGGGCCCCTCTGTAAGGTCTGGATACTGGCTGGGCCCCTCCATAAGGTCTGGACACTGGCTGGGCCCCTCTATAAGGTCTGGATACTGGCTGGGCCCCTCTATAAGGTCTGGATACTGGCTGGGCCCTTCCATAAGGTCTGGACACTGGCTGGGCCCCTCTATAAGGTCTGGATACTGGCTGGGCCCCTCCATAAGGGCTGGACACTGGTTGAACCCCTCTATAAGGTCTGGATACTGGCTGGGCCCCTCCATAAGGTCTGGATACTGACTGGGCCCCTCCATAAGGTCTGGATACTGGCTGGGCCCCTCTATAAGGTCTGGATACTGGCTGGGCCCCTCCATAAGGTTTGGATACTGGCTGGGTCCCTCTATAAGGTCTGGACACTGGCTGGGCCCCTCCATAAGGTCTGGATACTGGCTGGGCCCCTCCATAAGGTCTGGATACTGGCTGGGCCCCTCTATAAGGTCTGGATACTGGCTGAGCCCCTCTATAAGGTCTGGATACTGGCTGGGCCCCTCTATAAGGTCTGGACACTGACTGGGCCCCTCTATAAGGACCGGACACTGGCTGGGCCCCTCTATAAGGTCTGGACCTTGGTTGGGCCCCTCCATAAGGTCTGGACACTGGCTGGGCCCCTCTATAAGGTCTGGCTACTGGCTGGGCCCCTCCATAAGGTCTGGACATTGGTTGGGCCCCTCCATAAGGTCTGGACACTGGCTGGGCCCCTCCATAAGGTCTGGACACTGGCTGGGCCCCTCCATAAGGTCTGGATACTGGTTGGGCCCCTCCATAAGGTCTGGACACTGGCTGGGCCCCTCCATAAGGTCTGGACACTGGCTGGGCCTCTCTGTTAGGTCTGGATACTGGCTGGGCCCCTCTATAAGGTCTGGATACTGGCTGAGCCCCTCCATAAGGTCTGGACACTGGCTGGGCCCCTCTATAAGGTCTGGACACTGGCTGGGCCCCTCTATAAGGTCTGGACACTGACTGGGCCCCTCCATAAGGTCTGGACACTGGCTGGGCCCCTCCATAAGGTCTGGATACTGACTGGGCCCCTCCATAAGGTCTGGATACTGGCTGGGCCCCTCTATAAGGTCTGGATACTGGCTGAGCCCCTCTATAAGGTCTGGATACTGGCTGGGCCCCTCTATAAGGTCTGGATACTGGCTGAGCCCCTCCATAAGGGCTGGACACTGGTTGAACCCCTCTATAAGGTCTGGATACTGGCTGGGCCCCTCCATAAGGTCTGGATACTGACTGGGCCCCTCCATAAGGTCTGGATACTGGCTGGGCCCCTCTATAAGGTCTGGATACTGGCTGGGCCCCTCCATAAGGTTTGGATACTGGCTGGGTCCCTCTATAAGGTCTGGATACTGGCTGGGCCCCTCCATAAGGTCTGGACACTGGCTGGGCCCCTCCATAAGGTCTGGACACTGGCTGGGCCCCTCTATAAGGTCTGGACACTGGCTGGGCCCTTCCATAAGGTCTGGACACTGGCTGGGCCCCTCTGTAAGGTCTGGATACTGGCTGGGCCCCTCCATAAGGTCTGGACACTGGCTGGGCCCCTCTATAAGGTCTGGATACTGGCTGGGCCCCTCTATAAGGTCTGGATACTGGCTGGGCCCTTCCATAAGGTCTGGACACTGGCTGGGCCCCTCTATAAGGTCTGGATACTGGCTGGGCCCCTCCATAAGGGCTGGACACTGGTTGAACCCCTCTATAAGGTCTGGATACTGGCTGGGCCCCTCCATAAGGTCTGGACACTGGCTGGGCCCCTCCATAAGGTCTGGACACTGGCTGGGCCCCTCTATAAGGTCTGGACACTGACTGGGCCCCTCCATAAGGTCTGGACACTGGCTGGGCCCCTCCATAAGGTCTGGACACTGGCTGGGCCCCTCTATAAGGTCTGGATACTGGCTGGGCCCCTCCATAAGGTCTGGACACTGGCTGGGCCCCTCTATAAGGTCTGGACACTGGCTGGGCCCCTCTATAAGGTCTGGACACTGACTGGGCCCCTCCATAAGGTCTGGACACTGGCTGGGCCCCTCCATAAGGTCTGGACACTGGCTGGGCCCCTCTATAAGGTCTGGACACTGGCTGGGCCCTTCCATAAGGTCTGGACACTGGCTGGGCCCCTCTGTAAGGTCTGGATACTGGCTGGGCCCCTCCATAAGGTCTGGACACTGGCTGGGCCCCTCTATAAGGTCTGGATACTGGCTGGGCCCCTGTATAAGGTCTGGATACTGGCTGGGCCCTTCCATAAGGTCTGGACACTGGCTGGGCCCCTCTATAAGGTCTGGATACTGGCTGGGCCCCTCCATAAGGGCTGGACACTGGTTGAACCCCTCTATAAGGTCTGGATACTGGCTGGGCCCCTCCATAAGGTCTGGACACTGGCTGGGCCCCTCCATAAGGTCTGGACACTGGCTGGGCCCCTCTATAAGGTCTGGACACTGACTGGGCCCCTCCATAAGGTCTGGACACTGGCTGGGCCCCTCCATAAGGTCTGGACACTGGCTGGGCCCCTCTTATAAGGTCTGGATACTGGCTGGGCCCCTCCATAAGGTCTGGACACTGGCTGGGCCCCTCTATAAGGTCTGGACACTGGCTGGGCCCCTCTATAAGGTCTGGACACTGGCTGGGCCCCTCCATAAGGTCTGGACACTGGCTGGGCCCCTCCATAAGGTCTGGACACTGGCTGGGCCCCTCTATAAGGTCTGGACACTGGCTGGGCCCTTCCATAAGGTCTGGACACTGGCTGGGCCTCTCTGTTAGGTCTGGATACTGGCTGGGCCCCTCCATAAGGTCTGGACACTGGCTGGGCCCCTCCATAAGGTCTGGACACTGGCTGGGCCCCTCTATAAGGTCTGGACACTGGCTGGGCCCCTCCATAAGGTCTGGACACTGGCTGGGCCCCTCTATAAGGTCTGAACACTGACTGGGCCCCTCCATAAGGTCTGGATACTGGCTGGGCCCTTCCATAAGGTCTGGACACTGGCTGGGCCCCTCTATAAGGTCTGGACACTGGCTGGGCCCCTCTATAAGGTCTGGACACTGGCTGGGCCCCTCTATAAGGTCTGGACACTGGCTGGGCCCCTCTATAAGGTCTGGACACTGGTTGAACCCCTCTATAAGGTCTGGACACTGGCTGGGCCCCTCTATAAGGTCTGGACACTGGCAGGGCCCCTCCAAAAGGTCTGGACACTGGCTGGGCCCTTCCATAAGGTCTGGACACTGGCTGGGCCCCTCTATAAGGTCTGGACACTGGCTGGGCCCCTCTATAAGGTCTGGACACTGGCTGGGCCCCTCCATAAGGTCTGGACACTGGCTGGGCCCCTCTATAAGGTCTGGACACTTGCTGGGCCCTTCCATAAGGTCTGGACACTGGCTGGGCCCTTCCATAAGGTCTGGCTACTGGCTGGGCCCTCTATAAGGTCTGGACACTGGCTGGGCCCCTCTATAAGGTCTGGACACTGGTTGAACCCCTCTATAAGGTCTGGATACTGGCTGGGCCCCTCTATAAGGTCTGGACACTGGTTGAACCCCTCTATAAGGTCTGGATACTGGCTGGGCCCCTCCATAAGGTCTGGACACTGGCTGGGCCCCTCCATAAGGTCTGGACACTGGCTGGGCCCCTCTATAAGGTCTGGACACTGACTGGGCCCCTCCATAAGGTCTGGACACTGGCTGGGCCCCTCCATAAGGTCTGGACACTGGCTGGGCCCCTCCATAAGGTCTGGACACTGGCTGGGCCCCTCTATAAGGTCTGGACACTTGCTGGGCCCTTCCATAAGGTCTGGACACTGGCTGGGCCCTTCCATAAGGTCTGGCTACTGGCTGGGCCCTCTATAAGGTCTGGACACTGGCTGGGCCCCTCTATAAGGTCTGGACACTGGTTGAACCCCTCTATAAGGTCTGGATACTGGCTGGGCCCCTCCATAAGGTCTGGACACTGGCTGGGCCCCTCCATAAGGTCTGGACACTGGCTGGGCCCCTCTATAAGGTCTGGACACTGACTGGGCCCCTCCATAAGGTCTGGACACTGGCTGGGCCCCTCCATAAGGTCTGGACACTGGCTGGGCCCCTCTATAAGGTCTGGATACTGGCTGGGCCCCTCCATAAGGTCTGGACACTGGCTGGGCCCCTCTATAAGGTCTGGACACTGGCTGGGCCCCTCTATAAGGTCTGGACACTGACTGGGCCCCTCCATAAGGTCTGGACACTGGCTGGGCCCCTCCATAAGGTCTGGACACTGGCTGGGCCCCTCTATAAGGTCTGGACACTGGCTGGGCCCTTCCATAAGGTCTGGACACTGGCTGGGCCTCTCTGTTAGGTCTGGATACTGGCTGGGCCCCTCCATAAGGTCTGGACACTGGCTGGGCCCCTCCATAAGGTCTGGACACTGGCTGGGCCCCTCTATAAGGTCTGGACACTGGCTGGGCCCCTCCATAAGGTCTGGACACTGGCTGGGCCCCTCTATAAGGTCTGAACACTGACTGGGCCCCTCCATAAGGTCTGGATACTGGCTGGGCCCTTCCATAAGGTCTGGACACTGGCTGGGCCCCTCTATAAGGTCTGGACACTGGCTGGGCCCCTCTATAAGGTCTGGACACTGGCTGGGCCCCTCTATAAGGTCTGGACACTGGCTGGGCCCCTCTATAAGGTCTGGATACTGGCTGGGCCCCTCTATAAGGTCTGGACACTGGCTGGGCCCCTCTATAAGGTCTGGATACTGGCTGGACCCTTCCATAAGGTCTGGACACTGGCTGGGCCCCTCTATAAGGTCTGGACACTGGCTGGGCCCCTCCATAAGGTCTGGACACTGGCTGAGCCCCTCTATAAGGTCTGGACACTGGCTGGGCCCCTCTATAAGGTCTGGACACTGGCTGGGCCCCTCTATAAGGTCTGGATACTGGCTGGGCCCTTCCATAAGGTCTGGATACTGGCTGAGCCCCTCTATAAGGTCTGGACACTGGCTGGGCCCCTCTATAAGGTTTGGACACTGGTTGAACCCCTCTATAAGGTCTGGACACTGGCTGGGCCCCTCTATAAGGTCTGGATACTGGCTGGGCCCCTCTATAAGGTCTGGACACTGGCTGGGCCCCTCTATAAGGTCTGGACACTGGCTGGGCCCCTCTATAAGGTCTGGATACTGGCTGGGCACCTCTATAAGGTCTGGACACTGGCTGGGCCCCTCTATAAGGTCTGGACACTGGCTGGGCCCCTCTATAAGGTCTGGACACTGGCTGGGCCCCTCCATAAGGTCTGGACACTGGCTGGGCCCTTCCATAAGGTCTGGACACTGGCTGGGCCCCTCTATAAGGTCTGGACACTGGCTGGGCCCCTCTATAAGGTCTGGACACTGGCTGGGCCCCTCCATAAGGTCTGGACACTGGCTGGGCCCCTCTATAAGGTCTGGACACTGGCTGGGCCCCTCTATAAGGTCTGGACACTGGCTGGGCCCCTCCATAAGGTCTGGACACTGGCTGGGCCCTTCCATAAGGTCTGGACACTGGCTGGGCCCCTCTATAAGGTCTGGACACTGGCTGGGCCCCTCTATAAGGTCTGGACACTGGCTGGGCCCCTCCATAAGGTCTGGACACTGGCTGGGCCCCTCTATAAGGTCTGGACACTGGCTGGGCCCTTCCATAAGGTCTGGACACTGGCTGGGCCCTTCCATAAGGTCTGGCTACTGGCTGGGCCCCTCTATAAGGTCTGGACACTGGCTGGGCCCCTCTGTAAGGTCTGGACACTGGCTGGGCCCCTCTATAAGGTCTGGACACTGGCTGGGCCCCTCCATAAGGTCTGGACACTGGCTGGGCCCCTCTATAAGGTCTGGATACTGGCTGGGCCCCTCTATAAGGTCTGGACACTGGCTGGGCCCCTCCATAAGGTCTGGACACTGGCTGGGCCCCTCTATAAGGTCTGGACACTGGCTGGGCCCCTCTATAAGGTCTGGATACTGGCTGGGCCCCTCTATAAGGTCTGGACACTGGCTGGGCCCCTCCATAAGGTCTGGACACTGGCTGGGCCCCTCTATAAGGTCTGGACACTGGCTGGGCCCCTCTATAAGGTCTGGACACTGGCTGGGCCCCTCTATAAGGTCTGGACACTGGCTGGGCCCCTCTATAAGGTCTGGACACTGGCTGGGCCCCTCTATAAGGTCTGGACACTGGCTGGGCCCCTCTATAAGGTCTGGACACTGGCTGGGCCCCTCCATAAGGTCTGGACACTGGCTGGGCCCTTCCATAAGGTCTGGACACTGGCTGGGCCCCTCCATAAGGTCTGGACACTGGCTGGGCCCCTCTATAAGGTCTGGACACTGGCTGGGCCCCTCTATAAGGTCTGGACACTGGCTGGGCCCCTCCATAAGGTCTGGACACTGGCTGGGCCCCTCTATAAGTTCTGGACACTGGCTGGGCCCCTCTGTAAGGTCTGGACACTGGCTGGGCCCCTCTATAAGGACTGGACACTGGCTGGGCCCCTCTGTAAGGTCTGGACACTGGCTGGGCCCCTCTATAAGGTCTGGACACTGGCTGGGCCCCTCTATAAGGTCTGGATACTGGCTGGGCCCCTCCATAAGGGCTGGACACTGGCTGGGCCCCTCCATAAGGTCTGGATACTGGCTGGGCCCCTCCATAAGGTCTGGACACTGGCTGGGCCCCTCCATAAGGTCTGGACACTGGCTGGGCCCCTCCATAAGGTCTGGACACTGGCTGGGCCCCTCTATAAGGTCTGGATACTGGCTGGGCCCCTCCATAAGGTCTGGACACTGGCTGGGCCCCTCCATAAGGTCTGGACACTGGCTGGGTCCCTCTATAAGGTCTGGATACTTTCTGGGCCCCTCCATGAGGTCTGGATACTGGCTGGGCCCCTCCATAAGGTCTGGATACTGGCTGGGCCCCTCCATAAGGGCTGGACACTGGTTGAACCCCTCTATAAGGTCTGGATACTGGCTGGGCCCCTCCATAAGGTCTGGACACTGGCTGGGCCCCTCCATAAGGTCTGGACACTGGCTGGGCCCCTCTATAAGGTCTGGATACTTGCTGGGCCCCTCCATAAGGTTTGGATACTGGCTGGGTCCCTCTATAAGGTCTGGACACTGGCTGGGCCCCTCCATAAGGTCTGGATACTGACTGGGCCCCTCCATAAGGTCTGGATACTGGCTGGGCCCCTCTATAAGGTCTGGATACTGGCTGGGCCCCTCCATAAGGTTTGGATACTGGCTGGGTCCCTCTATAAGGTCTGGACACTGGCTGGGCCCCTCCATAAGGTCTGGATACTGGCTGGGCCCCTCCATAAGGTCTGGATACTGGCTGGGCCCCTCTATAAGGTCTGGATACTGGCTGAGCCCCTCTATAAGGTCTGGATACTGGCTGGGCCCCTCTATAAGGTCTGGACACTGACTGGGCCCCTCTATAAGGACCGGACACTGGCTGGGCCCCTCTATAAGGTCTGGACCTTGGTTGGGCCCCTCCATAAGGTCTGGACACTGGCTGGGCCCCTCTATAAGGTCTGGCTACTGGCTGGGCCCCTTCATAAGGTCTGGACATTGGTTGGGCCCCTCCATAAGGTCTGGACACTGGCTGGGCCCCTCCATAAGGTCTGGACACTGGCTGGGCCCCTCCATAAGGTCTGGATACTGGTTGGGCCCCTCCATAAGGTCTGGACACTGGCTGGGCCCCTCCATAAGGTCTGGACACTGGCTGGGCCCCTCTATAAGGTCTGGATACTGGCTGGGCCCCTCCATAAGGTCTGGACACTGGCTGGGCCCCTCCATAAGGTCTGGACACTGGCTGGGCCCCTCTATAAGGTCTGGACACTGGCTGGGCCCTTCCATAAGGTCTGGACACTGGCTGGGCCCCTCTGTAAGGTCTGGATACTGGCTGGGCCCCTCCATAAGGTCTGGACACTGGCTGGGCCCCTCTATAAGGTCTGGATACTGGCTGGGCCCCTCTATAAGGTCTGGATACTGGCTGGGCCCTTCCATAAGGTCTGGACACTGGCTGGGCCCCTCTATAAGGTCTGGATACTGGCTGGGCCCCTCCATAAGGGCTGGACACTGGTTGAACCCCTCTATAAGGTCTGGATACTGGCTGGGCCCCTCCATAAGGTCTGGATACTGACTGGGCCCCTCCATAAGGTCTGGATACTGGCTGGGCCCCTCTATAAGGTCTGGATACTGGCTGGGCCCCTCCATAAGGTTTGGATACTGGCTGGGTCCCTCTATAAGGTCTGGACACTGGCTGGGCCCCTCCATAAGGTCTGGATACTGGCTGGGCCCCTCCATAAGGTCTGGATACTGGCTGGGCCCCTCCATAAGGTCTGGACACTGGCTGGGCCCTTCCATAAGGTCTGGACACTGGCTGGGCCTCTCTGTTAGGTCTGGATACTGGCTGGGCCCCTCCATAAGGTCTGGACACTGGCTGGGCCCCTCCATAAGGTCTGGACACTGGCTGGGCCCCTCTATAAGGTCTGGACACTGGCTGGGCCCCTCCATAAGGTCTGGACACTGGCTGGGCCCCTCTATAAGGTCTGAACACTGACTGGGCCCCTCCATAAGGTCTGGATACTGGCTGGGCCCTTCCATAAGGTCTGGACACTGGCTGGGCCCCTCTATAAGGTCTGGACACTGGCTGGGCCCCTCTATAAGGTCTGGATACTGGCTGGACCCTTCCATAAGGTCTGGACACTGGCTGGGCCCCTCTATAAGGTCTGGACACTGGCTGGGCCCCTCCATAAGGTCTGGACACTGGCTGAGCCCCTCTATAAGGTCTGGACACTGGCTGGGCCCCTCTATAAGGTCTGGACACTGGCTGGGCCCCTCTATAAGGTCTGGATACTGGCTGGGCCCTTCCATAAGGTCTGGATACTAGCTGAGCCCCTCTAAAAGGTCTGGACACTGGCTGGGCCCCTCTATAAGGTTTGGACACTGGTTGAACCCCTCTATAAGGTCTGGACACTGGCTGGGCCCCTCTATAAGGTCTGGATACTGGCTGGGCCCCTCTATAAGGTCTGGACATTGGCTGGGCCCCTCTATAAGGTCTGGACACTGGCTGGGCCCCTCTATAAGGTCTGGATACTGGCTGGGCACCTCTATAAGGTCTGGACACTGGCTGGGCCCCTCTATAAGGTCTGGACACTGGCTGGGCCCCTCTATAAGGTCTGGACACTGGCTGGGCCCCTCCATAAGGTCTGGACACTGGCTGGGCCCTTCCATAAGGTCTGGACACTGGCTGGGCCCCTCTATAAGGTCTGGACACTGGCTGGGCCCCTCTATAAGGTCTGGACACTGGCTGGGCCCCTCCATAAGGTCTGGACACTGGCTGGGCCCCTCTATAAGGTCTGGACACTGGCTGGGCCCCTCTATAAGGTCTGGACACTGGCTGGGCCCCTCCATAAGGTCTGGACACTGGCTGGGCCCTTCCATAAGGTCTGGACACTGGCTGGGCCCCTCTATAAGGTCTGGACACTGGCTGGGCCCCTCTATAAGGTCTGGACACTGGCTGGGCCCCTCCATAAGGTCTGGACACTGGCTGGGCCCCTCTATAAGGTCTGGACACTGGCTGGGCCCTTCCATAAGGTCTGGACACTGGCTGGGCCCTTCCATAAGGTCTGGCTACTGGCTGGGCCCCTCTATAAGGTCTGGACACTGGCTGGGCCCCTCTGTAAGGTCTGGACACTGGCTGGGCCCCTCTATAAGGTCTGGACACTGGCTGCGCCCCTCCATAAGGTCTGGACACTGGCTGGGCCCCTCTATAAGGTCTGGATACTGGCTGGGCCCCTCTATAAGGTCTGGACACTGGCTGGGCCCCTCTATAAGGTCTGGACACTGGCTGGGCCCCTCCATAAGGTCTGGACACTGGCTGGGCCCCTCTATAAGGTCTGGACACTGGCTGGGCCCCTCTATAAGGTCTGGACACTGGCTGGGCCCCTCTATAAGGTCTGGACACTGGCTGGGCCCCTCTATAAGGTCTGGACACTGGCTGGGCCCCTCTATAAGGTCTGGACACTGGCTGGGCCCCTCTATAAGGTCTGGACACTGGCTGGGCCCCTCCATAAGGTCTGGACACTGGCTGGGCCCCTCCATAAGGTCTGGACACTGGCTGGGCCCCTCCATAAGGTCTGGACACTGGCTGGGCCCCTCTATAAGGTCTGGACACTGGCTGGGCCCCTCTATAAGGTCTGGATACTGGCTGGGCCCCTCTATAAGGTCTGGACACTGGCTGGGCCCCTCTATAAGGTCTGGATACTGGCTGGGCCCCTCTATAAGGTCTGGACACTGGCTGGGCCCCTCCATAAGTTCTGGACACTGGCTGAGCCCCTCTATAAGGTCTGGATACTGGCTGGGCCCCATCCATAAGGTCTGGATACTGGCTGGGCCCTTCCATAAGGTCTGGACACTGGCTGGGCCCCTCCATAAGGTCTGGATACTGGCTGGGCCCCTCCATAAGGGCTGGACACTGGCTGGGCCCCTCCATAAGGTCTGGATACTGGCTGGGCCCCTCCATAAGGTCTGGATACTGGCTGGGCCCCTCCATAAGGTCTGGACACTGGCTGGGCCCCTCCATAAGGTCTGGACACTGGCTGGGCCCCTCCATAAGGTCTGGACACTGGCTGGGCCCCTCTATAAGGTCTGGATACTGGCTGGGCCCCTCCATAAGGTCTGGACACTGGCTGGGTCCCTCTATAAGGTCTGGATACTTTCTGGGCCCCTCCATAAGGTCTGGATACTGGCTGGGCCCCTCCATAAGGTCTGGACACTGGCTGGGCCCCTCCATAAGGTCTGGATACTGGCTGGGCCCCTCCATAAGGGCTGGACACTTGCTGGGCCCCTCCATAAGGTCTGGATACTGGCTGGGCCCCTCCATAAGGTCTGGACACTGGCTGGGCCCCTCCATAAGGTCTGGACACTGGCTGGGCCCCTCTATAAGGTCTGGATACTTTTTGGGCCCCTCCATAAGGTCTGGATACTGGCTGGGCCCCTCCATAAGGGCTGGACACTGGCTGGGCCCCTCCATAAGGTCTGGATACTGGCTGGGCCCCTCCATAAGGTCTGGACACTGGCTGGGCCCCTCCATAAGGTCTGGACACTGGCTGGGTCCCTCTATAAGGTCTGGATACTTTCTGGGCCCCTCCATGAGGTCTGGATACTGGCTGGGCCCCTCCATAAGGTCTGGATACTGGCTGGGCCCCTCCATAAGGGCTGGACACTGGTTGAACCCCTCTATAAGGTCTGGATACTGGCTGGGCCCCTCCATAAGGTCTGGACACTGGCTGGGCCCCTCCATAAGGTCTGGACACTGGCTGGGCCCCTCTATAAGGTCTGGATACTTGCTGGGCCCCTCCATAAGGTTTGGATACTGGCTGGGTCCCTCTATAAGGTCTGGACACTGGCTGGGCCCCTCCATAAGGTCTGGATACTGACTGGGCCCCTCCATAAGGTCTGGATACTGGCTGGGCCCCTCTATAAGGTCTGGATACTGGCTGGGCCCCTCCATAAGGTTTGGATACTGGCTGGGTCCCTCTATAAGGTCTGGACACTGGCTGGGCCCCTCTATAAGGTCTGGACACTGACTGGGCCCCTCTATAAGGACCGGACACTGGCTGGGCCCCTCTATAAGGTCTGGACCTTGGTTGGGCCCCTCCATAAGGTCTGGACACTGGCTGGGCCCCTCCATAAGGTCTGGACATTGGTTGGGCCCCTCCATAAGGTCTGGACACTGGCTGGGCCCCTCCATAAGGTCTGGACACTGGCTGGGCCCCTCCATAAGGTCTGGATACTGGTTGGGCCCCTCCATAAGGTCTGGACACTGGCTGGGCCCCTCCATAAGGTCTGGACACTGGCTGGGCCCCTCTATAAGGTCTGGATACTGGCTGGGCCCCTCCATAAGGTCTGGACACTGGCTGGGCCCCTCCATAAGGTCTGGACACTGGCTGGGCCCCTCTATAAGGTCTGGACACTGGCTGGGCCCTTCCATAAGGTCTGGACACTGGCTGGGCCCCTCTGTAAGGTCTGGATACTGGCTGGGCCCCTCCATAAGGTCTGGACACTGGCTGGGCCCCTCTATAAGGTCTGGATACTGGCTGGGCCCCTCTATAAGGTCTGGATACTGGCTGGGCCCTTCCATAAGGTCTGGACACTGGCTGGGCCCCTCTATAAGGTCTGGATACTGGCTGGGCCCCTCCATAAGGGCTGGACACTGGTTGAACCCCTCTATAAGGTCTGGATACTGGCTGGGCCCCTCCATAAGGTCTGGATACTGACTGGGCCCCTCCATAAGGTCTGGATACTGGCTGGGCCCCTCTATAAGGTCTGGATACTGGCTGGGCCCCTCCATAAGGTTTGGATACTGGCTGGGTCCCTCTATAAGGTCTGGACACTGGCTGGGCCCCTCCATAAGGTCTGGATACTGGCTGGGCCCCTCCATAAGGTCTGGATACTGGCTGGGCCCCTCTATAAGGTCTGGATACTGGCTGAGCCCCTCTATAAGGTCTGGATACTGGCTGGGCCCCTCTATAAGGTCTGGACACTGACTGGGTCCCTCTATAAGGACCGGACACTGGCTGGGCCCCTCTATAAGGTCTGGACCTTGGTTGGGCCCCTCCATAAGGTCTGGACACTGGCTGGGCCCCTCTATAAGGTCTGGCTACTGGCTGGGCCCCTCCATAAGGTCTGGACATTGGTTGGGCCCCTCCATAAGGTCTGGACACTGGCTGGGCCCCTCCATAAGGTCTGGACACTGGCTGGGCCCCTCCATAAGGTCTGGATACTGGTTGGGCCCCTCCATAAGGTCTGGACACTGGCTGGGCCCCTCCATAAGGTCTGGACACTGGCTGGGCCCCTCTATAAGGTCTGGATACTGGCTGGGCCCCTCCATAAGGTCTGGACACTGGCTGGGCCCCTCCATAAGGTCTGGACACTGGCTGGGCCCCTCTATAAGGTCTGGACACTGGCTGGGCCCTTCCATAAGGTCTGGACACTGGCTGGGCCCCTCTGTAAGGTCTGGATACTGGCTGGGCCCCTCCATAAGGTCTGGACACTGGCTGGGCCCCTCTATAAGGTCTGGATACTGGCTGGGCCCCTCTATAAGGTCTGGATACTGGCTGGGCCCTTCCATAAGGTCTGGACACTGGCTGGGCCCCTCTATAAGGTCTGGATACTGGCTGGGCCCCTCCATAAGGGCTGGACACTGGTTGAACCCCTCTATAAGGTCTGGATACTGGCTGGGCCCCTCCATAAGGTCTGGACACTGGCTGGGCCCCTCCATAAGGTCTGGACACTGGCTGGGCCCCTCTATAAGGTCTGGACACTGACTGGGCCCCTCCATAAGGTCTGGACACTGGCTGGGCCCCTCCATAAGGTCTGGACACTGGCTGGGCCCCTCTATAAGGTCTGGATACTGGCTGGGCCCCTCCATAAGGTCTGGACACTGGCTGGGCCCCTCTATAAGGTCTGGACACTGGCTGGGCCCCTCTATAAGGTCTGGACACTGACTGGGCCCCTCCATAAGGTCTGGACACTGGCTGGGCCCCTCCATAAGGTCTGGACACTGGCTGGGCCCCTCTATAAGGTCTGGACACTGGCTGGGCCCTTCCATAAGGTCTGGACACTGGCTGGGCCCCTCTGTAAGGTCTGGATACTGGCTGGGCCCCTCCATAAGGTCTGGACACTGGCTGGGCCCCTCTATAAGGTCTGGATACTGGCTGGGCCCCTGTATAAGGTCTGGATACTGGCTGGGCCCCTCCATAAGGTCTGGACACTGGCTGGGCCCCTCTATAAGGTCTGGATACTGGCTGGGCCCCTCCATAAGGGCTGGACACTGGTTGAACCCCTCTATAAGGTCTGGATACTGGCTGGGCCCCTCCATAAGGTCTGGACACTGGCTGGGCCCCTCCATAAGGTCTGGACACTGGCTGGGCCCCTCTATAAGGTCTGGACACTGACTGGGCCCCTCCATAAGGTCTGGACACTGGCTGGGCCCCTCCATAAGGTCTGGACACTGGCTGGGCCCCTCTATAAGGTCTGGATACTGGCTGGGCCCCTCCATAAGGTCTGGACACTGGCTGGGCCCCTCTATAAGGTCTGGACACTGGCTGGGCCCCTCTATAAGGTCTGGACACTGGCTGGGCCCCTCCATAAGGTCTGGACACTGGCTGGGCCCCTCCATAAGGTCTGGACACTGGCTGGGCCCCTCTATAAGGTCTGGACACTGGCTGGGCCCTTCCATAAGGTCTGGACACTGGCTGGGCCTCTCTGTTAGGTCTGGATACTGGCTGGGCCCCTCCATAAGGTCTGGACACTGGCTGGGCCCCTCCATAAGGTCTGGACACTGGCTGGGCCCCTCTATAAGGTCTGGACACTGGCTGGGCCCCTCCATAAGGTCTGGACACTGGCTGGGCCCCTCTATAAGGTCTGAACACTGACTGGGCCCCTCCATAAGGTCTGGATACTGGCTGGGCCCTTCCATAAGGTCTGGACACTGGCTGGGCCCCTCTATAAGGTCTGGACACTGGCTGGGCCCCTCTATAAGGTCTGGACACTGGCTGGGCCCCTCTATAAGGTCTGGACACTGGCTGGGCCCCTCTATAAGGTCTGGACACTGGTTGAACCCCTCTATAAGGTCTGGACACTGGCTGGGCCCCTCTATAAGGTCTGGACACTGGCTGGGCCCCTCCAAAAGGTCTGGACACTGGCTGGGCCCTTCCATAAGGTCTGGACACTGGCTGGGCCCCTCTATAAGGTCTGGACACTGGCTGGGCCCCTCTATAAGGTCTGGACACTGGCTGGGCCCCTCCATAAGGTCTGGACACTGGCTGGGCCCCTCTATAAGGTCTGGACACTGGCTGGGCCCTTCCATAAGGTCTGGACACTGGCTGGGCCCTTCCATAAGGTCTGGCTACTGGCTGGGCCCTCTATAAGGTCTGGACACTGGCTGGGCCCCTCTATAAGGTCTGGACACTGGTTGAACCCCTCTATAAGGTCTGGATACTGGCTGGGCCCCTCCATAAGGTCTGGACACTGGCTGGGCCCCTCCATAAGGTCTGGACACTGGCTGGGCCCCTCTATAAGGTCTGGACACTGACTGGGCCCCTCCATAAGGTCTGGACACTGGCTGGGCCCCTCCATAAGGTCTGGACACTGGCTGGGCCCCTCTATAAGGTCTGGATACTGGCTGGGCCCCTCCATAAGGTCTGGACACTGGCTGGGCCCCTCTATAAGGTCTGGACACTGGCTGGGCCCCTCTATAAGGTCTGGACACTGACTGGGCCCCTCCATAAGGTCTGGACACTGGCTGGGCCCCTCCATAAGGTCTGGACACTGGCTGGGCCCCTCTATAAGGTCTGGACACTGGCTGGGCCCTTCCATAAGGTCTGGACACTGGCTGGGCCTCTCTGTTAGGTCTGGATACTGGCTGGGCCCCTCCATAAGGTCTGGACACTGGCTGGGCCCCTCCATAAGGTCTGGACACTGGCTGGCCCCTCTATAAGGTCTGGACACTGGCTGGGCCCCTCCATAAGGTCTGGACACTGGCTGGGCCCCTCTATAAGGTCTGAACACTGAATGGGCCCCTCCATAAGGTCTGGATACTGGCTGGGCCCTTCCATAAGGTCTGGACACTGGCTGGGCCCCTCTATAAGGTCTGGACACTGGCTGGGCCCCTCCATAAGGTCTGGACACTGGCTGAGCCCCTCTATAAGGTCTGGACACTGGCTGGGCCCCTCTATAAGGTCTGGATACTGGCTGGGCCCTTCCATAAGGTCTGGATACTGGCTGAGCCCCTCTATAAGGTCTGGACACTGGCTGGGCCCCTCTATAAGGTTTGGACACTGGTTGAACCCCTCTATAAGGTCTGGACACTGGCTGGGCCCCTCTATAAGGTCTGGATACTGGCTGGGCCCCTCTATAAGGTCTGGACATTGGCTGGGCCCCTCTATAAGGTCTGGACACTGGCTGGGCCCCTCTATAAGGTCTGGATACTGGCTGGGCACCTCTATAAGGTCTGGACACTGGCTGGGCCCCTCTATAAGGTCTGGACACTGGCTGGGCCCCTCTATAAGGTCTGGACACTGGCTGGGCCCCTCTATAAGGTCTGGATACTGGCTGGGCCCCTCCATAAGGGCTGGACACTGGTTGAACCCCTCTATAAGGTCTGGATACTGGCTGGGCCCCTCCATAAGGTCTGGACACTGGCTGGGCCCCTCCATAAGGTCTGGATGGGCCCTTCCATAAGGTCTGGACACTGGCTGGGCCCCTCTATAAGGTCTGGACACTGGCTGGGCCCCTCTATAAGGTCTGGACACTGGCTGGGCCCCTCCATAAGGTCTGGACACTGGCTGGGCCCCTCTATAAGGTCTGGACACTGGCTGGGCCCTTCCATAAGGTCTGGACACTGGCTGGGCCCTTCCATAAGGTCTGGCTACTGGCTGGGCCCCTCTATAAGGTCTGGACACTGGCTGGGCCCCTCTGTAAGGTCTGGACACTGGCTGGGCCCCTCTATAAGGTCTGGACACTGGCTGGGCCCCTCCATAAGGTCTGGACACTGGCTGGGCCCCTCTATAAGGTCTGGATACTGGCTGGGCCCCTCTATAAGGTCTGGACACTGGCTGGGCCCCTCTATAAGGTCTGGACACTGGCTGGGCCCCTCCATAAGGTCTGGACACTGGCTGGGCCCCTCTATAAGGTCTGGACACTGGCTGGGCCCCTCTATAAGGTCTGGACACTGGCTGGGCCCCTCTATAAGGTCTGGACACTGCTGGGCCCCTCTATAAGGTCTGGACACTGGCTGGGCCCCTCTATAAGGTCTGGACACTGGCTGGGCCCCTCTATAAGGTCTGGACACTGGCTGGGCCCCTCCATAAGGTCTGGACACTGGCTGGGCCCTTCCATAAGGTCTAGACACTGGCTGGGCCCCTCCATAAGGTCTGGACACTGGCTGGGCCCCCTCTATAAGGTCTGGACACTGGCTGGGCCCCTCTATAAGGTCTGGACACTGGCTGGGCCCCTCCATAAGGTCTGGACACTGGCTGGGCCCCTCTATAAGGTCTGGACACTGGCTGGGCCCCTCTGTAAGGTCTGGACACTGGCTGGGCCCCTCTATAAGGACTGGACACTGGCTGGGCCCCTCTGTAAGGTCTGGACACTGGCTGGCCCCTCTATAAGGTCTGGACACTGGCTGGGCCCCTCTATAAGGTCTGGATACTGG
Source organism: Leptodactylus fuscus (assembly GCF_031893055.1). NCBI lineage: Eukaryota > Metazoa > Chordata > Amphibia > Anura > Leptodactylidae > Leptodactylus > Leptodactylus fuscus. The sequence goes on from NW_027440543.1 coordinate 47,927, forward strand.
CTGGGCCCCTCTATAAGGTCTGGACACTGGCTGGGCCCCTCTATAAGGTCTGGATACTGCTGGGCCCCTCTATAAGGTCTGGACACTGGCTGGGCCCCTCCATAAGTTCTGGACACTGGCTGAGCCCCTCTATAAGGTCTGGATACTGGCTGGGCCCCATCCATAAGGTCTGGATACTGGCTGGGCCCTTCCATAAGGTCTGGACACTGGCTGGGCCCTTCCATAAGGTCTGGACACTGGCTGGGCCCCTCCATAAGGTCTGGATACTGGCTGGGCCCCTCTATAAGGTCTGGATACTGGCTGAGCCCCTCTATAAGGTCTGATACTGGCTGGGCCCCTCCATAAGGTCTGGACACTGGCTGGGCCCCTCCATAAGGTCTGGACACTGGCTGGGCCCCTCTATAAGGTCTGGATACTTGCTGGGCCCCTCCATAAGGTCTGGATACTGGCTGGGCCCCTCCATAAGGGCTGGACACTGGCTGGGCCCCTCCATAAGGTCTGGATACTGGCTGGGCCCCTCCATAAGGTCTGGACACTGGCTGGGCCCCTCCATAAGGTCTGGACACTGGCTGGGTCCCTCTATAAGGTCTGGATACTTTCTGGGCCCCTCCATGAGGTCTGGATACTGGCTGGGCCCCTCCATAAGGTCTGGATACTGGCTGGGCCCCTCCATAAGGGCTGGACACTGGTTGAACCCCTCTATAAGTCTGGATACTGGCTGGGCCCCTCCATAAGGTCTGGACACTGGCTGGGCCCCTCTATAAGGTCTGGATACTGGCTGGGCCCCTCCATAAGGTTTGGATACTGGCTGGTCCCTCTATAAGGTCTGGACACTGGCTGGGCCCCTCCATAAGGTCTGGATACTGGCTGGGCCCCTCCATAAGGTCTGGATACTGGCTGGGCCCCTCTATAAGGTCTGGATACTGGCTGAGCCCCTCTATAAGGTCTGGATACTGGCTGGGCCCCTCTATAAGGTCTGGACACTGACTGGGCCCCTCTATAAGGACCGGACACTGGCTGGGCCCCTCTATAAGGTCTGGACCTTGGTTGGGCCCCTCCATAAGGTCTGGACACTGGCTGGGCCCCTCTATAAGGTCTGGCTACTGGCTGGGCCCCTCCATAAGGTCTGGACATTGGTTGGGCCCCTCCATAAGGTCTGGACACTGGCTGGCCCCTCCATAAGGTCTGGACACTGGCTGGGCCCCTCCATAAGTCTGGATACTGGTTGGGCCCCTCCATAAGGTCTGGACACTGGCTGGGCCCCTCCATAAGGTCTGGACACTGGCTGGGCCCCTCTATAAGGTCTGGATACTGGCTGGGCCCCTCCATAAGGTCTGGACACTGGCTGGGCCCCTCCATAAGGTCTGGACACTGCTGGGCCCCTCTATAAGGTCTGGACACTGGCTGGGCCCTTCCATAAGGTCTGGACACTGGCTGGGGCCCCTCTGTAAGGTCTGGATACTGGCTGGGCCCCTCCATAAGGTCTGGACACTGGCTGGGCCCCTCTATAAGGTCTGGATACTGGCTGGGCCCCTCTATAAGGTCTGGATACTGGCTGGGCCCTTCCATAAGGTCTGGACACTGGCTGGGCCCCTCTATAAGGTCTGGATACTGGCTGGGCCCCTCCATAAGGGCTGGACACTGGTTGAACCCCTCTATAAGGTCTGGATACTGGCTGGGCCCCTCCATAAGGTCTGGATACTGACTGGGCCCCTCCATAAGGTCTGGATACTGGCTGGGCCCCTCTATAAGGTCTGGATACTGGCTGGGCCCCTCCATAAGGTTTGGATACTGGCTGGGTCCCTCTATAAGGTCTGGACACTGGCTGGGCCCCTCCATAAGGTCTGGATACTGGCTGGGCCCCTCCATAAGGTCTGGATACTGGCTGGGCCCCTCTATAAGGTCTGGATACTGGCTGAGCCCCTCTATAAGGTCTGGATACTGGCTGGGCCCCTCTATAAGGTCTGGACACTGACTGGGCCCCTCTATAAGGACCGGACACTGGCTGGGCCCCTCTATAAGGTCTGGACCTTGGTTGGGCCCCTCCATAAGGTCTGGACACTGGCTGGGCCCCTCTATAAGGTCTGGCTACTGGCTGGGCCCCTCCATAAGGTCTGGACATCGGTTGGGCCCCTCCATAAGGTCTGGACACTGGCTGGGCCCCTCCATAAGGTCTGGACACTGGCTGGGCCCCTCCATAAGGTCTGGATACTGGTGGGCCCCTCCATAAGGTCTGGACACTGGCTGGGCCCTCCATAAGGTCTGGACACTGGCTGGGCCCCTCTATAAGGTCTGGATACTGGCTGGGCCCCTCCATAAGGTCTGGACACTGGCTGGGCCCCTCCATAAGGTCTGGACACTGGCTGGGCCCCTCTATAAGGTCTGGACACTGGCTGGGCCCTTCCATAAGGTCTGGACACTGGCTGGGCCCCTCTGTAAGGTCTGGATACTGGCTGGGCCCCTCCATAAGGTCTGGACACTGGCTGGGCCCCTCTATAAGGTCTGGATACTGGCTGGGCCCCTCCATAAGGTCTGGACACTGGCTGGGCCCCTCTATAAGGTCTGGACACTGGCTGGGCCCCTCTATAAGGTCTGGACACTGGCTGGGTCCCTCTGTAAGGTCTGGACACTGCTGGGCCCCTCTATAAGGACTGGACACTGGCTGGGCCCCTCTGTAAGGTCTGGACACTGGCTGGGCCCCTCTATAAGGTCTGGACACTGGCTGGGCCCCTCTATAAGGTCTGGATACTGGCTGGGCCCCTCTATAAGGTCTGGACACTGGCTGGGCCCCTCTATAAGGTCTGGATACTGGCTGGGCCCCTCTATAAGGTCTGGACACTGGCTGGGCCCCTCCATAAGTTCTGGACACTGGCTGAGCCCCTCTATAAGGTTCTGGATACTGGCTGGGCCCCATCCATAAGGTCTGGATACTGGCTGGGCCCTTCCATAAGGTCTGGACACTGGCTGGGCCCTTCCATAAGGTCTGGACACTGGCTGGGCCCCTCTATAAGGTCTGGATACTGCTGGGCCCCTCCATAAGGGCTGGACACTGGCTGGGCCCTCCATAAGGTCTGGATACTGGCTGGGCCCCTCCATAAGGTCTGGATACTGGCTGGGCCCCTCCATAAGGTCTGGACACTGGCTGGGCCCCTCCATAAGGTCTGGACACTGGCTGGGCCCCTCCATAAGGTCTGGACACTGGCTGGGCCCCTCTATAAGGTCTGGATACTGGCTGGGCCCCTCCATAAGGTCTGGACACTGGCTGGGTCCCTCTATAAGGTCTGGATACTTTCTGGGCCCCTCCATAAGGTCTGGATACTGGCTGGGCCCCTCCATAAGGTCTGGACACTGGCTGGGCCCCTCCATAAGGTCTGGACACTGGCTGGGCCCCTCTATAAGGTCTGGATACTTTTTGGGCCCCTCCATAAGGTCTGGATACTGGCTGGGCCCCTCCATAAGGGCTGGACACTGGCTGGGCCCCTCCATAAGGTCTGGATACTGGCTGGGCCCCTCCATAAGGTCTGGACACTGGCTGGGCCCCTCCATAAGGTCTGGACACTGCTGGGTCCCTCTATAAGGTCTGGATACTTTCTGGGCCCCTCCATGAGGTCTGGATACTGGCTGGGCCCCTCCATAAGGTCTGGATACTGGCTGGGCCCCTCCATAAGGGCTGGACACTGGTTGAAACCCCTCTATAAGGTCTGGATACTGGCTGGGCCCCTCCATAAGGTCTGGACACTGGCTGGGCCCCTCCATAAGGTCTGGACACTGGCCGGGCCCCTCTATAAGGTCTGGATACTTGCTGGGCCCCTCCATAAGGTTTGGATACTGGCTGGGTCCCTCTATAAGGTCTGGACACTGGCTGGGCCCCTCCATAAGGTCTGGATACTGACTGGGCCCCTCCATAAGGTCTGGATACTGGCTGGGCCCCTCTATAAGGTCTGGATACTGGCTGGGCCCCTCCATAAGGTTTGGATACTGGCTGGGTCCCTCTATAAGGTCTGGACACTGGCTGGGCCCCTCTATAAGGTCTGGACACTGACTGGGCCCCTCTATAAGGACCGGACACTGGCTGGGCCCCTCTATAAGGTCTGGACCTTGGTTGGGCCCCTCCATAAGGTCTGGACACTGGCTGGGCCCCTCCATAAGGTCTGGACATTGGTTGGGCCCCTCCATAAGGTCTGGACACTGGCTGGGCCCCTCCATAAGGTCTGGACACTGGCTGGGCCCCTCCATAAGGTCTGGATACTGGTTGGGCCCCTCCATAAGGTCTGGACACTGGCTGGGCCCCTCCATAAGGTCTGGACACTGGCTGGGCCCCTCTATAAGGTCTGGATACTGGCTGGGCCCCTCCATAAGGTCTGGACACTGCTGGGCCCCTCCATAAGGTCTGGACACTGGCTGGGCCCCTCTATAAGGTCTGGACACTGGCTGGGCCCTTCCATAAGGTATGGACACTGGCTGGGCCCCTCTGTAAGGTCTGGATACTGGCTGGGCCCCTCCATAAGGTCTGGACACTGGCTGGGCCCCTCTATAAGGTCTGGATACTGGCTGGGCCCCTCTATAAGGTCTGGATACTGGCTGGGCCCTTCCATAAGGTCTGGACACTGGCTGGGCCCCTCTATAAGGTCTGGATACTGGCTGGGCCCCTCCATAAGGGCTGGACACTGGTTGAACCCCTCTATAAGGTCTGGATACTGGCTGGGCCCCTCCATAAGGTCTGGATACTGACTGGGCCCCTCCATAAGGTCTGGATACTGGCTGGGCCCCTCTATAAGGTCTGGATACTGGCTGGGCCCCTCCATAAGGTTTGGATACTGGCTGGGTCCCTCTATAAGGTCTGGACACTGGCTGGGCCCCTCCATAAGGTCTGGATACTGGCTGGGCCCCTCCATAAGGTCTGGATACTGGCTGGGCCCCTCTATAAGGTCTGGATACTGGCTGAGCCCCTCTATAAGGTCTGGATACTGGCTGGGCCCCTCTATAAGGTCTGGACACTGACTGGGTCCCTCTATAAGGACCGGACACTGGCTGGGCCCCTCTATAAGGTCTGGACCTTGGTTGGGCCCCTCCATAAGGTCTGGACACTGGCTGGGCCCCTCTATAAGGTCTGGCTACTGGCTGGGCCCCTCCATAAGGTCTGGACATTGGTTGGGCCCCTCCATAAGGTCTGGACACTGGCTGGGCCCCTCCATAAGGTCTGGACACTGGCTGGGCCCCTCCATAAGGTCTGGATACTGGTTGGGCCCCTCCATAAGGTCTGGACACTGGCTGGGCCCCTCCATAAGGTCTGGACACTGGCTGGGCCCCTCTATAAGGTCTGGATACTGGCTGGGCCCCTCCATAAGGTCTGGACACTGGCTGGGCCCCTCCATAAGGTCTGGACACTGGCTGGGCCCCTCTATAAGGTCTGGACACTGGCTGGGCCCTTCCATAAGGTCTGGACACTGGCTGGGCCCCTCTGTAAGGTCTGGATACTGGCTGGGCCCCTCCATAAGGTCTGGACACTGGCTGGGCCCCTCTATAAGGTCTGGATACTGGCTGGGCCCCTCTATAAGGTCTGGATACTGGCTGGGCCCTTCCATAAGGTCTGGACACTGGCTGGGCCCCTCTATAAGGTCTGGATACTGGCTGGCCCCTCCATAAGGGCTGGACACTGGTTGAACCCCTCTATAAGGTCTGGATACTGGCTGGGCCCCTCCATAAGGTCTGGACACTGGCTGGGCCCCTCCATAAGGTCTGGACACTGGCTGGGCCCCTCTATAAGGTCTGGACACTGACTGGGCCCCTCCATAAGGTCTGGACACTGGCTGGGCCCCTCCATAAGGTCTGGACACTGGCTGGGCCCCTCTATAAGGTCTGGATACTGGCTGGGCCCCTCCATACGGTCTGGACACTGGCTGGGCCCCTCTATAAGGTCTGGACACTGGCTGGGCCCCTCTATAAGGTCTGGACACTGACTGGGCCCCTCCATTAGGTCTGGACACTGGCTGGGCCCCTCCATAAGGTCTGGACACTGGCTGGGCCCCTCTATAAGGTCTGGACACTGGCTGGGCCCTTCCATAAGGTCTGGACACTGGCTGGGCCCCTCTGTAAGGTCTGGATACTGGCTGGGCCCCTCCATAAGGTCTGGACACTGGCTGGGCCCCTCTATAAGGTCTGGATACTGGCTGGGCCCCTGTATAAGGTCTGGATACTGGCTGGGCCCCTCCATAAGGTCTGGACACTGGCTGGGCCCCTCTATAAGGTCTGGATACTGGCTGGGCCCCTCCATAAGGGCTGTACACTGGTTGAACCCCTCTATAAGGTCTGGATACTGGCTGGGCCCCTCCATAAGGTCTGGACACTGGCTGGGCCCCTCCATAAGGTCTGGACACTGGCTGGGCCCCTCTATAAGGTCTGGACACTGACTGGGCCCCTCCATAAGGTCTGGACACTGGCTGGGCCCCTCCATAAGGTCTGGACACTGGCTGGGCCCCTCTATAAGGTCTGGATACTGGCTGGGCCCCTCCATAAGGTCTGGACACTGGCTGGGCCCCTCCATAAGGTCTGGACACTGGCTGGGCCCCTCTATAAGGTCTGGACACTGGCTGGGCCCTTCCATAAGGTCTGGACACTGGCTGGGCCTCTCTGTTAGGTCTGGATACTGGCTGGGCCCCTCCATAAGGTCTGGACACTGGCTGGGCCCCTCCATAAGGTCTGGACACTGGCTGGGCCCCTCTATAAGGTCTGGACACTGGCTGGGCCCCTCCATAAGGTCTGGACACTGGCTGGGCCCCTCTATAAGGTCTGAACACTGACTGGGCCCCTCCATAAGGTCTGGATACTGGCTGGGCCCTTCCATAAGGTCTGGACACTGGCTGGGCCCCTCTATAAGGTCTGGACACTGGCTGGGCCCCTCTATAAGGTCTGGACACTGGCTGGGCCCCTCTATAAGGTCTGGACACTGGCTGGGCCCCTCTATAAGGTCTGGACACTGGTTGAACCCCTCTATAAGGTCTGGACACTGGCTGGGCCCCTCTATAAGGTCTGGACACTGGCTGGGCCCCTCCAAAAGGTCTGGACACTGGCTGGGCCCTTCCATAAGGTCTGGACACTGGCTGGGCCCCTCTATAAGGTCTGGACACTGGCTGGGCCCCTCTATAAGGTCTGGACACTGGCTGGGCCCCTCCATAAGGTCTGGACACTGGCTGGGCCCCTCTATAAGGTCTGGACACTGGCTGGGCCCTTCCATAAGGTCTGGACACTGGCTGGGCCCTTCCATAAGGTCTGGCTACTGGCTGGGCCCTCTATAAGGTCTGGACACTGGCTGGGCCCCTCTATAAGGTCTGGACACTGGTTGAACCCCTCTATAAGGTCTGGATACTGGCTGGGCCCCTCCATAAGGTCTGGACACTGGCTGGGCCCCTCCATAAGGTCTGGACACTGGCTGGGCCCCTCTATAAGGTCTGGACACTGACTGGGCCCCTCCATAAGGTCTGGACACTGGCTGGGCCCCTCCATAAGGTCTGGACACTGGCTGGGCCCCTCTATAAGGTCTGGATACTGGCTGGGCCCCTCCATAAGGTCTGGACACTGGCTGGGCCCCTCTATAAGGTCTGGACACTGGCTGGGCCCCTCTATAAGGTCTGGACACTGACTGGGCCCCTCCATAAGGTCTGGACACTGGCTGGGCCCCTCCATAAGGTCTGGACACTGGCTGGGCCCCTCTATAAGGTCTGGACACTGGCTGGGCCCTTCCATAAGGTCTGGACACTGGCTGGGCCTCTCTGTTAGGTCTGGATACTGGCTGGGCCCCTCCATAAGGTCTGGACACTGGCTGGGCCCCTCCATAAGGTCTGGACACTGGCTGGGCCCCTCTATAAGGTCTGGACACTGGCTGGGCCCCTCCATAAGGTCTGGACACTGGCTGGGCCCCTCTATAAGGTCTGAACACTGACTGGGCCCCTCCATAAGGTCTGGATACTGGCTGGGCCCTTCCATAAGGTCTGGACACTGGCTGGGCCCCTCTATAAGGTCTGGACACTGGCTGGGCCCCTCTATAAGGTCTGGACACTGGCTGGGCCCCTCTATAAGGTCTGGACACTGGCTGGGCCCCTCTATAAGGTCTGGATACTGGCTGGGCCCCTCTATAAGGTCTGGACACTGGCTGGGCCCCTCTATAAGGTCTGGATACTGGCTGGACCCTTCCATAAGGTCTGGACACTGGCTGGGCCCCTCTATAAGGTCTGGACACTGGCTGGGCCCCTCCATAAGGTCTGGACACTGGCTGAGCCCCTCTATAAGGTCTGGACACTGGCTGGGCCCCTCTATAAGGTCTGGATACTGGCTGGGCCCTTCCATAAGGTCTGGATACTGGCTGAGCCCCTCTATAAGGTCTGGACACTGGCTGGGCCCCTCTATAAGGTTTGGACACTGGTTGAACCCCTCTATAAGGTCTGGACACTGGCTGGGCCCCTCTATAAGGTCTGGATACTGGCTGGGCCCCTCTATAAGGTCTAGACATTGGCTGGGCCCCTCTATAAGGTCTGGACACTGGCTGGGCCCCTCTATAAGGTCTGGATACTGGCTGGGCACCTCTATAAGGTCTGGACACTGGCTGGGCCCCTCTATAAGGTCTGGACACTGGCTGGGCCCCTCTATAAGGTCTGGACACTGGCTGGGCCCCTCCATAAGGTCTGGACACTGGCTGGGCCCTTCCATAAGGTCTGGACACTGGCTGGGCCCCTCTATAAGGTCTGGACACTGGCTGGGCCCCTCTATAAGGTCTGGACACTGGCTGGGCCCCTCCATAAGGTCTGGACACTGGCTGGGCCCCTCTATAAGGTCTGGACACTGGCTGGGCCCCTCTATAAGGTCTGGACACTGGCTGGGCCCCTCCATAAGGTCTGGACACTGGCTGGGCCCTTCCATAAGGTCTGGACACTGGCTGGGCCCCTCTATAAGGTCTGGACACTGGCTGGGCCCCTCTATAAGGTCTGGACACTGGCTGGGCCCCTCCATAAGGTCTGGACACTGGCTGGGCCCCTCTATAAGGTCTGGACACTGGCTGGGCCCTTCCATAAGGTCTGGACACTGGCTGGGCCCTTCCATAAGGTCTGGCTACTGGCTGGGCCCCTCTATAAGGTCTGGACACTGGCTGGGCCCCTCTGTAAGGTCTGGACACTGGCTGGGCCCCTCTATAAGGTCTGGACACTGGCTGGGCCCCTCCATAAGGTCTGGACACTGGCTGGGCCCCTCTATAAGGTCTGGATACTGGCTGGGCCCCTCTATAAGGTCTGGACACTGGCTGGGCCCCTCTATAAGGTCTGGACACTGGCTGGGCCCCTCCATAAGGTCTGGACACTGGCTGGGCCCCTCTATAAGGTCTGGACACTGGCTGGGCCCCTCTATAAGGTCTGGACACTGGCTGGGCCCCTCTATAAGGTCTGGACACTGGCTGGGCCCCTCTATAAGGTCTGGACACTGGCTGGGCCCCTCTATAAGGTCTGGACACTGGCTGGGCCCCTCTATAAGGTCTGGACACTGGCTGGGCCCCTCCATAAGGTCTGGACACTGGCTGGGCCCTTCCATAAGGTCTGGACACTGGCTGGGCCCCTCCATAAGGTCTGGACACTGGCTGGGCCCCTCTATAAGGTCTGGACACTGGCTGGGCCCCTCTATAAGGTCTGGACACTGGCTGGGCCCCTCCATAAGGTCTGGACACTGGCTGGGCCCCTCTATAAGGTCTGGACACTGGCTGGGCCCCTCTGTAAGGTCTGGACACTGGCTGGGCCCCTCTATAAGGACTGGACACTGGCTGGGCCCCTCTGTAAGGTCTGGACACTGGCTGGGCCCCTCTATAAGGTCTGGACACTGGCTGGGCCCCTCTATAAGGTCTGGATACTGGCTGGGCCCCTCTATAAGGTCTGGACACTGGCTGGGCCCCTCTATAAGGTCTGGATACTGGCTGGGCCCCTCTATAAGGTCTGGACACTGGCTGGGCCCCTCCATAAGTTCTGGACACTGGCTGAGCCCCTCTATAAGGTCTGGATACTGGCTGGGCCCCATCCATAAGGTCTGGATACTGGCTGGGCCCTTCCATAAGGTCTGGACACTGGCTGGGCCCTTCCATAAGGTCTGGACACTGGCTGGGCCCCTCCATAAGGTCTGGATACTGGCTGGGCCCCTCCATAAGGGCTGGACACTGGCTGGGCCCCTCCATAAGGTCTGGATACTGGCTGGGCCCCTCCATAAGGTCTGGATACTGGCTGGGCCCCTCCATAAGGTCTGGACACTGGCTGGGCCCCTCCATAAGGTCTGGACACTGGCTGGGCCCCTCCATAAGGTCTGGACACTGGCTGGGCCCCTCTATAAGGTCTGGATACTGGCTGGGCCCCTCCATAAGGTCTGGACACTGGCTGGGTCCCTCTATAAGGTCTGGATACTTTCTGGGCCCCTCCATAAGGTCTGGATACTGGCTGGGCCCCTCCATAAGGTCTGGACACTGGCTGGGCCCCTCCATAAGGTCTGGATACTGGCTGGGCCCCTCCATAAGGGCTGGACACTTGCTGGGCCCCTCCATAAGGTCTGGATACTGGCTGGGCCCCTCCATAAGGTCTGGACACTGGCTGGGCCCCTCCATAAGGTCTGGACACTGGCTGGGCCCCTCTATAAGGTCTGGATACTTTCTGGGCCCCTCCATAAGGTCTGGATACTGGCTGGGCCCCTCCATAAGGGCTGGACACTGGCTGGGCCCCTCCATAAGGTCTGGATACTGGCTGGGCCCCTCCATAAGGTCTGGACACTGGCTGGGCCCCTCCATAAGGTCTGGACACTGGCTGGGTCCCTCTATAAGGTCTGGATACTTTCTGGGCCCCTCCATGAGGTCTGGATACTGGCTGGGCCCCTCCATAAGGTCTGGATACTGGCTGGGCCCCTCCATAAGGGCTGGACACTGGTTGAACCCCTCTATAAGGTCTGGATACTGGCTGGGCCCCTCCATAAGGTCTGGACACTGGCTGGGCCCCTCTATAAGGTCTGGATACTGGCTGGGCCCCTCCATAAGGTTTGGATACTGGCTGGGTCCCTCTATAAGGTCTGGACACTGGCTGGGCCCCTCCATAAGGTCTGGATACTGGCTGGGCCCCTCCATAAGGTCTGGATACTGGCTGGGCCCCTCTATAAGGTCTGGATACTGGCTGAGCCCCTCTATAAGGTCTGGATACTGGCTGGGCCCCTCTATAAGGTCTGGACACTGACTGGGCCCCTCTATAAGGACCGGACACTGGCTGGGCCCCTCTATAAGGTCTGGACCTTGGTTGGGCCCCTCCATAAGGTCTGGACACTGGCTGGGCCCCTCTATAAGGTCTGGCTACTGGCTGGGCCCCTCCATAAGGTCTGGACATTGGTTGGGCCCCTCCATAAGGTCTGGACACTGGCTGGGCCCCTCCATAAGGTCTGGACACTGGCTGGGCCCCTCCATAAGGTCTGGATACTTGGTTGGGCCCCTCCATAAGGTCTGGACACTGGCTGGGCCCCTCCATAAGGTCTGGACACTGGCTGGGCCCCTCTATAAGGTCTGGATACTGGCTGGGCCCCTCCATAAGGTCTGGACACTGGCTGGGCCCCTCCATAAGGTCTGGACACTGGCTGGGCCCCTCTATAAGGTCTGGACACTGGCTGGGCCCTTCCATAAGGTCTGGACACTGGCTGGGCCCCTCTGTAAGGTCTGGATACTGGCTGGGCCCCTCCATAAGGTCTGGACACTGGCTGGGCCCCTCTATAAGGTCTGGATACTGGCTGGGCCCCTCTATAAGGTCTGGATACTGGCTGGGCCCTTCCATAAGGTCTGGACACTGGCTGGGCCCCTCTATAAGGTCTGGATACTGGCTGGGCCCCTCCATAAGGGCTGGACACTGGTTGAACCCCTCTATAAGGTCTGGATACTGGCTGGGCCCCTCCATAAGGTCTGGATACTGACTGGGCCCCTCCATAAGGTCTGGATACTGGCTGGGCCCCTCTATAAGGTCTGGATACTGGCTGGGCCCCTCCATAAGGTTTGGATACTGGCTGGGTTCCATAAGGTTTGGATACTGGCTGGGTCCCTCTATAAGGTCTGGACACTGGCTGGGCCCCTCCATAAGGTCTGGATACTGGCTGGGCCCCTCCATAAGGTCTGGATACTGGCTGGGCCCCTCTATAAGGTCTGGATACTGGCTGAGCCCCTCTATAAGGTCTGGATACTGGCTGGGCCCCTCTATAAGGTCTGGACACTGACTGGGCCCCTCTATAAGGACCGGACCACTGGCTGGGCCCCTCTATAAGGTCTGGACCTTGGTTGGGCCCCTCCATAAGGTCTGGACACTGGCTGGGCCCCTCTATAAGGTCTGGCTACTGGCTGGGCCCCTCCATAAGGTCTGGACATCGGTTGGGCCCCTCCATAAGGTCTGGACACTGGCTGGGCCCCTCCATAAGGTCTGGACACTGGCTGGGCCCCTCCATAAGGTCTGGATACTGGTTGGGCCCCTCCATAAGGTCTGGACACTGGCTGGGCCCCTCCATAAGGTCTGGACACTGGCTGGGCCCCTCTATAAGGTCTGGATACTGGCTTGGGCCCCTCCATAAGGTCTGGACACTGGCTGGGCCCCTCCATAAGGTCTGGACACTGGCTGGGCCCCTCTATAAGGTCTGGACACTGGCTGGGCCCTTCCATAAGGTCTGGACACTGGCTGGGCCCCTCTGTAAGGTCTGGATACTGGCTGGGCCCCTCCATAAGGTCTGGACACTGGCTGGGCCCCTCTATAAGGTCTGGATACTGGCTGGGCCCCTCTATAAGGTCTGGATACTGGCTGGGCCCTTCCATAAGGTCTGGACACTGGCTGGGCCCCTCCATAAGGGCTGGACACTGGTTGAACCCCTCTATAAGGTCTGGATACTGGCTGGGCCCCTCCATAAGGTCTGGACACTGGCTGGGCCCCTCTATAAGGTCTGGACACTGGCTGGGCCCCTCTATAAGGTCTGGACACTGGCTGGGCCCCTCCATAAGGTCTGGACACTGGCTGGGCCCCTCCATAAGGTCTGGACACTGGCTGGGCCCCTCTATAAGGTCTGGACACTGGCTGGGCCCTTCCATAAGGTCTGGACACTGGCTGGGCCTCTCTGTTAGGTCTGGATACTGGCTGGGCCCCTCCATAAGGTCTGGACACTGGCTGGGCCCCTCCATAAGGTCTGGACACTGGCTGGGCCCCTCTATAAGGTCTGGACACTGGCTGGGCCCCTCCATAAGGTCTGGACACTGGCTGGGCCCCTCTATAAGGTCTGAACACTGACTGGGCCCCTCCATAAGGTCTGGATACTGGCTGGGCCCTTCCATAAGGTCTGGACACTGGCTGGGCCCCTCTATAAGGTCTGGACACTGGCTGGGCCCCTCTATAAGGTCTGGGACACTGGCTGGGCCCCCTCTATAAGGTCTGGACACTGGCTGGGCCCCTCTATAAGGTCTGGACACTGGTTGAACCCCTCTATAAGGTCTGGGACACTGGCTGGGGCCCCTCTATAAGGTCTGGACACTGGCTGGGCCCCTCCAAAAGGTCTGGACACTGGCTGGGCCCTTCCATAAGGTCTGGACACTGGCTGGGCCCTTCCATAAGGTCTGGCTACTGGCTGGGCCCTCTATAAGGTCTGGACACTGGCTGGGCCCCTCTATAAGGTCTGGACACTGGTTGAACCCCTCTATAAGGTCTGGATACTGGCTGGGCCCCTCCATAAGGTCTGGACACTGGCTGGGCCCCTCCATAAGGTCTGGACACTGGCTGGGCCCCTCTATAAGGTCTGGACACTGACTGGGCCCCTCCATAAGGTCTGGACACTGGCTGGGCCCCTCCATAAGGTCTGGACACTGGCTGGGCCCCTCTATAAGGTCTGGATACTGGCTGGGCCCCTCCATAAGGTCTGGACACTGGCTGGGCCCCTCTATAAGGTCTGGACACTGGCTGGGCCCCTCTATAAGGTCTGGACACTGACTGGGCCCCTCCATAAGGTCTGGACACTGGCTGGGCCCCTCCATAAGGTCTGGACACTGGCTGGGCCCCTCTATAAGGTCTGGACACTGGCTGGGCCCTTCCATAAGGTCTGGACACTGGCTGGGCCTCTCTGTTAGGTCTGGATACTGGCTGGGCCCCTCCATAAGGTCTGGACACTGGCTGGGGCCCCTCCATAAGGTCTGGACACTGGCTGGGCCCCTCTATAAGGTCTGGACACTGGCTTGGCCCCTCCATAAGGTCTGGACACTGGCTGGGCCCCTCTATAAGGTCTGAACACTGACTAAGCCCCTCCATAAGGTCTGGATACTGGCTGGGCCCCTCTATAAGGTCTGGACACTGGCTGGGCCCCTCTATAAGGTCTGGACACTGGCTGGGCCCCTCTATAAGGTCTGGACACTGGCTGGGCCCCTCTATAAGGTCTGGATACTGGCTGGGCCCCTCTATAAGGTCTGGACACTGGCTGGGCCCCTCTATAAGGTCTGGATACTGGCTGGACCCTTCCATAAGGTCTGGACACTGGCTGGGCCCCTCTATAAGGTCTGGACACTGGCTGGGCCCCTCCATAAGGTCTGGACACTGGCTGAGCCCCTCTATAAGGTCTGGACACTGGCTGGGCCCCTCTATAAGGTCTGGACACTGGCTGGGCCCCTCTATAAGGTCTGGATACTGGCTGGGCCCTTCCATAAGGTCTGGATACTGGCTGAGCCCTCTATAAGGTCTGGACACTGGCTGGGCCCCTCTATAAGGTTTGGACACTGGTTGAACCCCTCTATAAGGTCTGGACACTGGCTGGGCCCCTCTATAAGGTCTGGATACTGGCTGGGCCCCTCTATAAGGTCTGGACACTGGCTGGGCCCCTCTATAAGGTCTGGACACTGGCTGGGCCCCTCTATAAGGTCTGGATACTGGCTGGGCACCTCTATAAGGTCTGGACACTGGCTGGGCCCCTCTATAAGGTCTGGACACTGGCTGGGCCCCTCTATAAGGTCTGGACACTGGCTGGGCCCCTCCATAAGGTCTGAACACTGGCTGGGCCCTTCCATAAGGTCTGGACACTGGCTGGGCCCCTCTATAAGGTCTGGACACTGGCTGGGCCCCTCTATAAGGTCTGGACACTGGCTGGGCCCCTCCATAAGGTCTGGACACTGGCTGGGCCCCTCTATAAGGTCTGGACACTGGCTGGGCCCCTCTATAAGGTCTGGACACTGGCTGGGCCCCTCCATAAGGTCTGGACACTGGCTGGGCCCTTCCATAAGGTCTGGACACTGGCTTGGCCCCTCTATAAGGTCTGGACACTGGCTGGGCCCCTCTATAAGGTCTGGACACTGGCTGGGCCCCCTCCATAAGGTCTGGACACTGGCTGGGCCCCTCTATAAGGTCTGGACACTGGCTGGGCCCTTCCATAAGGTCTGGACACTGGCTGGGCCCTTCCATAAGGTCTGGCTACTGGCTGGGCCCCTCTATAAGGTCTGGACACTGGCTGGGCCCCTCTGTAAGGTCTGGACACTGGCTGGGCCCCTCTATAAGGTCTGGACACTGGCTGGGCCCCTCCATAAGGTCTGGACACTGGCTGGGCCCCTCTATAAGGTCTGGATACTGGCTGGGCCCCTCTATAAGGTCTGGACACTGGCTGGGCCCCTCTATAAGGTCTGGACACTGGCTGGGCCCCTCCATAAGGTCTGGACACTGGCTGGGTCCCCTCTATAAGGTCTGGACACTGGCTGGGCCCCTCTATAAGGTCTGGACACTGGCTGGGCCCCTCTATAAGGTCTGGACACTGGCTGGGCCCCTCTATAAGGTCTGGACACTGGCTGGGCCCCCTCTATAAGGTCTGGACACTGGCTGGGCCCCTCTATAAGGTCTGGACACTGGCTGGGCCCCTCCATAAGGTCTGGACACTGGCTGGGCCCTTCCATAAGGTCTGGACACTGGCTGGGCCCCTCCATAAGGTCTGGACACTGGCTGGGCCCCTCTATAAGGTCTGGACACTGGCTGGGCCCCTCTATAAGGTCTGGACACTGGCTGGGCCCCTCCATAAGGTCTGGACACTGGCTGGGCCCCTCTATAAGGTCTGGACACTGGCTGGGCCCCTCTGTAAGGTCTGGACACTGGCTGGGCCCCTCTATAAGGACTGGACACTGGCTGGGCCCCTCTGTAAGGTCTGGACACTGGCTGGGCCCCTCTATAAGGTCTGGACACTGGCTGGGCCCCTCTATAAGGTCTGGATACTGGCTGGGCCCCTCTATAAGGTCTGGACACTGGCTGGGCCCCTCTATAAGGTCTGGATACTGGCTGGGCCCCTCTATAAGGTCTGGACACTGGCTGGGCCCCTCCATAAGTTCTGGACACTGGCTGAGCCCCTCTATAAGGTCTGGATACTGGCTGGGCCCCATCCATAAGGTCTGGATACTGGCTGGGCCCTTCCATAAGGTCTGGACACTGGCTGGGCCCTTCCATAAGGTCTGGACACTGGCTGGGCCCCTCCATAAGGTCTGGATACTGGCTGGTCCCCTCCATAAGGGCTGGACACTGGCTGGGCCCCTCCATAAGGTCTGGATACTGGCTGGGCCCCCTCCATAAGGTCTGGATACTGGCTGGGCCCCTCCATAAGGTCTGGACACTGGCTGGGCCCCTCCATAAGGTCTGGACACTGGCTGGGCCCCTCCATAAGGTCTGGACACTGGCTGGGCCCCTCTATAAGGTCTGGATACTGGCTGGGCCCCTCCATAAGGTCTGGACACTGGCTGGGCCCCCTCCATAAGGTCTGGACACTGGCTGGGTCCCTCTATAAGGTCTGGATACTTTCTGGGCCCCTCCATGAGGTCTGGATACTGGCTGGGCCCCTCCATAAGGTCTGGATACTGGCTGGGCCCCTCCATAAGGGCTGGACACTGGTTGAACCCCTCTATAAGGTCTGGATACTGGCTGGGCCCCTCCATAAGGTCTGGACACTGGCTGGGCCCCTCCATAAGGTCTGGACACTGGCTGGGCCCCTCTATAAGGTCTGGATACTTGCTGGGCCCCCTCCATAAGGTTTGGATACTGGCTGGGTCCCTCTATAAGGTCTGGACACTGGCTGGGCCCCTCCATAAGGTCTGGATACTGACTGGGCCCCTCCATAAGGTCTGGATACTGGCTGGGCCCCTCTATAAGGTCTGGATACTGGCTGGGCCCCTCCATAAGGTTTGGATACTGGCTGGGTCCCTCTATAAGGTCTGGACACTGGCTGGGCCCCTCCATAAGGTCTGGATACTGGCTGGGCCCCTCCATAAGGTCTGGATACTGGCTGGGCCCCTCTATAAGGTCTGGATACTGGCTGAGCCCCTCTATAAGGTCTGGATACTGGCTGGGCCCCTCTATAAGGTCTGGACACTGACTGGGCCCCTCTATAAGGACCGGACACTGGCTGGGCCCCCTCTATAAGGTCTGGACCTTGGTTGGGCCCCTCCATAAGGTCTGGACACTGGCTGGGCCCCTCTATAAGGTCTGGCTACTGGCTGGGCCCCTCCATAAGGTCTGGACATTGGTTGGGCCCCTCCATAAGGTCTGGACACTGGCTGGGCCCCTCCATAAGGTCTGGACACTGGCTGGGCCCCTCCATAAGGTCTGGATACTGGTTGGGCCCCTCCATAAGGTCTGGACACTGGCTGGGCCCCTCCATAAGGTCTGGACACTGGCTGGGCCCCTCTATAAGGTCTGGATACTGGCTGGGCCCCTCCATAAGGTCTGGACACTGGCTGGGCCCCCTCCATAAGGTCTGGACACTGGCTGGGCCCCTCTATAAGGTCTGGACACTGGCTGGGCCCTTCCATAAGGTCTGGACACTGGCTGGGCCCCTCTGTAAGGTCTGGATACTGGCTGGGCCCCTCCATAAGGTCTGGACACTGGCTGGGCCCCTCTATAAGGTCTGGATACTGGCTGGGCCCCTCTATAAGGTCTGGATACTGGCTGGGCCCTTCCATAAGGTCTGGACACTGGCTGGGCCCCTCTATAAGGTCTGGATACTGGCTGGGCCCCCTCCATAAGGGCTGGACACTGGTTGAACCCCTCTATAAGGTCTGGATACTGGCTGGGCCCCTCCATAAGGTCTGGATACTGACTGGGCCCCTCCATAAGGTCTGGATACTGGCTGGGCCCCTCTATAAGGTCTGGATACTGGCTGGGCCCCTCCATAAGGTTTGGATACTGGCTGGGTCCCTCTATAAGGTCTGGACACTGGCTAGGCCCCTCCATAAGGTCTGGATACTGGCTGGGCCCCTCCATAAGGTCTGGATACTGGCTGGGCCCCTCTATAAGGTCTGGATACTGGCTGAGCCCCTCTATAAGGTCTGGATACTGGCTGGGCCCCTCTATAAGGTCTGGACACTGACTGGGCCCCTCTATAAGGACCGGACACTGGCTGGGCCCCTCTATAAGGTCTGGACCTTGGTTGGGCCCCTCCATAAGGTCTGGACACTTGCTGGGCCCCTCTATAAGGTCTGGCTACTGGCTGGGCCCCCTCCATAAGGTCTGGACATTGGTTGGGCCCCTCCATAAGGTCTGGACACTGGCTGGGCCCCTCCATAAGGTCTGGACACTGGCTGGGCCCCTCCATAAGGTCTGGATACTGGTTGGGCCCCTCCATAAGGTCTGGACACTGGCTGGGCCCCTCCATAAGGTCTGGACACTGGCTGGGCCCCTCTATAAGGTCTGGATACTGGCTGGGCCCCTCCATAAGGTCTGGACACTGGCTGGGCCCCTCCATAAGGTCTGGACACTGGCTGGGCCCCTCTATAAGGTCTGGACACTGGCTGGGCCCTTCCATAAGGTCTGGACACTGGCTGGGCCCCTCTGTAAGGTCTGGATACTGGCTGGGCCCCTCCATAAGGTCTGGACACTGGCTGGGCCCCTCTATAAGGTCTGGATACTGGCTGGGCCCCCTCTATAAGGTCTGGATACTGGCTGGGCCCTTCCATAAGGTCTGGACACTGGCTGGGCCCCTCTATAAGGTCTGGATACTGGCTGGGCCCCTCCATAAGGGCTGGACACTGGTTGAACCCCTCTATAAGGTCTGGATACTGGCTGGGCCCCTCCATAAGGTCTGGACACTGGCTGGGCCCCTCCATAAGGTCTGGACACTGGCTGGGCCCCTCTATAAGGTCTGGACACTGACTGGGCCCCTCCATAAGGTCTGGACACTGGCTGGGCCCTTCCATAAGGTCTGGACACTGGCTGGGCCCCCTCTATAAGGTCTGGATACTGGCTGGGCCCCCTCCATAAGGTCTGGACACTGGCTGGGCCCCTCTATAAGGTCTGGACACTGGCTGGGCCCCTCTATAAGGTCTGGACACTGACTGGGCCCCTCCATAAGGTCTGGACACTGGCTGGGCCCCTCCATAAGGTCTGGACACTGGCTGGGCCCCTCTATAAGGTCTGGACACTGGCTGGGCCCTTCCATAAGGTCTGGACACTGGCTGGGCCCCTCTGTAAGGTCTGGATACTGGCTGGGCCCCTCCATAAGGTCTGGACACTGGCTGGGCCACTCTATAAGGTCTGGATACTGGCTGGGCCCCTGTATAAGGTCTGGATACTGGCTGGGCCCTTCCATAAGGTCTGGACACTGGCTGGGCCCCCTCTATAAGGTCTGGATACTGGCTGGGCCCCTCCATAAGGGCTGGACACTGGTTGAACCCCTCTATAAGGTCTGGATACTGGCTGGGCCCCTCCATAAGGTCTGGACACTGGCTGGGCCCCTCCATAAGGTCTGGACACTGGCTGGGCCCCTCTATAAGGTCTGGATACTGGCTGGGCCCCTGTATAAGGTCTGGATACTGGCTGGGCCCTTCCATAAGGTCTGGACACTGGCTAGGCCCCCTCCATAAGGTCTGGACACTGGCTGGGTCCCTCTATAAGGTCTGGATACTTTCTGGGCCCCTCCATGAGGTCTGGATACTGGCTGGGCCCCTCCATAAGGTCTGGATACTGGCTGGGCCCCTCCATAAGGGCTGGACACTGGTTGAACCCCTCTATAAGGTCTGGATACTGGCTGGGCCCCCTCCATAAGGTCTGGACACTGGCTGGGCCCCTCCATAAGGTCTGGACACTGGCTGGGCCCCTCTATAAGGTCTGGATACTTGCTGGGCCCCTCCATAAGGTTTGGATACTGGCTGGGTCCCTCTATAAGGTCTGGACACTGGCTGGGCCCCCTCCATAAGGTCTGGATACTGACTGGGCCCCTCCATAAGGTCTGGATACTGGCTGGGCCCCTCTATAAGGTCTGGATACTGGCTGGGCCCCTCCATAAGGTTTGGATACTGGCTGGGTCCCCTCTATAAGGTCTGGACACTGGCTGGGCCCCTCCATAAGGTCTGGATACTGGCTGGGGCCCCTCCATAAGGTCTGGATACTGGCTGGGCCCCTCTATAAGGTCTGGATACTGGCTGAGCCCCTCTATAAGGTCTGGATACTGGCTGGGCCCCTCTATAAGGTCTGGACACTGACTGGGCCCCTCTATAAGGACCGGACACTGGCTGGGCCCCTCTATAAGGTCTGGACCTTGGTTGGGCCCCTCCATAAGGTCTGGACACTGGCTGGGCCCCTCTATAAGGTCTGGCTACTGGCTGGGCCCCTCCATAAGGTCTGGACATTGGTTGGGCCCCTCCATAAGGTCTGGACACTGGCTGGGCCCCCTCCATAAGGTCTGGACACTGGCTGGGCCCCTCCATAAGGTCTGGATACTGGTTGGGCCCCTCCATAAGGTCTGGACACTGGCTGGGCCCCTCCATAAGGTCTGGACACTGGCTGGGCCCCTCTATAAGGTCTGGATACTGGCTGGGCCCCTCCATAAGGTCTGGACACTGGCTGGGCCCCTCCATAAGGTCTGGACACTGGCTGGGCCCCTCTATAAGGTCTGGACACTGGCTGGGCCCTTCCATAAGGTCTGGACACTGGCTGGGCCCCTCTGTAAGGTCTGGATACTGGCTGGGCCCCCTCCATAAGGTCTGGACCACTGGCTGGGCCCCTCTATAAGGTCTGGATACTGGCTGGGCCCCTCTATAAGGTCTGGATACTGGCTGGGCCCTTCCATAAGGTCTGGACACTGGCTGGGCCCCTCTATAAGGTCTGGATACTGGCTGGGCCCCTCCATAAGGGCTGGACACTGGTTGAACCCCTCTATAAGGTCTGGATACTGGCTGGGCCCCTCCATAAGGTCTGGATACTGACTGGGCCCCTCCATAAGGTCTGGATACTGGCTGGGCCCCTCTATAAGGTCTGGATACTGGCTGGGCCCCTCCATAAGGTTTGGATACTGGCTGGGTCCCTCTATAAGGTCTGGACACTGGCTGGGCCCCTCCATAAGGTCTGGATACTGGCTGGGCCCCTCCATAAGGTCTGGATACTGGCTGGGCCCCTCTATAAGGTCTGGATACTGGCTGAGCCCCTCTATAAGGTCTGGATACTGGCTGGGCCCCTCTATAAGGTCTGGACACTGACTGGGCCCCTCTATAAGGACCGGACACTGGCTGGGCCCCTCTATAAGGTCTGGACCTTGGTTGGGCCCCTCCATAAGGTCTGGACACTGGCTGGGCCCCTCTATAAGGTCTGGCTACTGGCTGGGCCCCTCCATAAGGTCTGGACATTGGTTGGGCCCCTCCATAAGGTCTGGACACTGGCTGGGCCCCTCCATAAGGTCTGGACACTGGCTGGGCCCCTCCATAAGGTCTGGATACTGGTTGGGCCCCTCCATAAGGTCTGGACACTGGCTGGGCCCCCTCCATAAGGTCTGGACACTGGCTGGGCCCCTCTATAAGGTCTGGATACTGGCTGGGCCCCTCCATAAGGTCTGGACACTGGCTGGGCCCCTCCATAAGGTCTGGACACTGGCTGGGCCCCTCTATAAGGTCTGGACACTGGCTGGGCCCTTCCATAAGGTCTGGACACTGGCTGGGCCCCTCTGTAAGGTCTGGATACTGGCTGGGCCCCTCCATAAGGTCTGGACACTGGCTGGGCCCCTCTATAAGGTCTGGATACTGGCTGGGCCCCTCTATAAGGTCTGGATACTGGCTGGGCCCTTCCATAAGGTCTGGACACTGGCTGGGCCCCTCTATAAGGTCTGGATACTGGCTGGGCCCCTCCATAAGGGCTGGACACTGGTTGAACCCCTCTATAAGGTCTGGATACTGGCTGGGCCCCTCCATAAGGTCTGGACACTGGCTGGGCCCCTCCATAAGGTCTGGACACTGGCTGGGCCCCTCTATAAGGTCTGGACACTGACTGGGCCCCTCCATAAGGTCTGGACACTGGCTGGGCCCTTCCATAAGGTCTGGACACTGGCTGGGCCCCTCTATAAGGTCTGGATACTGGCTGGGCCCCTCCATAAGGTCTGGACACTGGCTGGGCCCCTCTATAAGGTCTGGACACTGGCTGGGCCCCTCTATAAGGTCTGGACACTGACTGGGCCCCTCCATAAGGTCTGGACACTGGCTGGGCCCCTCCATAAGGTCTGGACACTGGCTGGGCCCCTCTATAAGGTCTGGACACTGGCTGGGCCCTTCCATAAGGTCTGGACACTGGCTGGGCCCCTCTGTAAGGTCTGGATACTGGCTGGGCCCCTCCATAAGGTCTGGACACTGGCTGGGCCCCTGTATAAGGTCTGGATACTGGCTGGGCCCTTCCATAAGGTCTGGACACTGGCTGGGCCCCTCTATAAGGTCTGGATACTGGCTGGGCCCCTGTATAAGGTCTGGATACTGGCTGGGCCCTTCCATAAGGTCTGGACACTGGCTGGGCCCCTCTATAAGGTCTGGATACTGGCTGGGCCCCTCCATAAGGGCTGGACACTGGTTGAACCCCTCTATAAGGTCTGGATACTGGCTGGGCCCCTCCATAAGGTCTGGACACTGGCTGGGCCCCTCCATAAGGTCTGGACACTGGCTGGGCCCCTCTATAAGGTCTGGACACTGACTGGGCCCCTCCATAAGGTCTGGACACTGGCTGGGCCCCTCCATAAGGTCTGGACACTGGCTGGGCCCCTCTATAAGGTCTGGATACTGGCTGGGCCCCTCCATAAGGTCTGGACACTGGCTGGGCCCCTCTATAAGGTCTGGACACTGGCTGGGCCCCTCTATAAGGTCTGGACACTGGCTGGGCCCCTCCATAAGGTCTGGACACTGGCTGGGCCCCTCCATAAGGTCTGGACACTGGCTGGGCCCCTCTATAAGGTCTGGACACTGGCTGGGCCCTTCCATAAGGTCTGGACACTGGCTGGGCCTCTCTGTTAGGTCTGGATACTGGCTGGGCCCCTCCATAAGGTCTGGACACTGGCTGGGCCCCTCCATAAGGTCTGGACACTGGCTGGGCCCCTCTATAAGGTCTGGACACTGGCTGGGCCCCTCCATAAGGTCTGGACACTAGCTGGGCCCCTCTATAAGGTCTGAACACTGACTGGGCCCCTCCATAAGGTCTGGATACTGGCTGGGCCCTTCCATAAGGTCTGGACACTGGCTGGGCCCCTCTATAAGGTCTAGACACTGGCTGGGCCCCTCTATAAGGTCTGGACACTGGCTGGGCCCCTCTATAAGGTCTGGACACTGGCTGGGCCCCTCTATAAGGTCTGGACACTGGTTGAACCCCTCTATAAGGTCTGGACACTGGCTGGGCCCCTCTATAAGGTCTGGACACTAGCTGGGCCCCTCCAAAAGGTCTGGACACTGGCTGGGCCATTCCATAAGGTCTGGACACTGGCTGGGCCCCCTCTATAAGGTCTGGACACTGGCTGGGCCCCTCTATAAGGTCTGGACACTGGCTGGGCCCCTCCATAAGGTCTGGACACTGGCTGGGCCCCCTCTATAAGGTCTGGACACTGGCTGGGCCCTTCCATAAGGTCTGGACACTGGCTGGGCCCTTCCATAAGGTCTGGCTACTGGCTGGGCCCTCTATAAGGTCTGGACACTGGCTGGGCCCCTCTATAAGGTCTGGACACTGGTTGAACCCCTCTATAAGGTCTGGATACTGGCTGGGCCCCTCCATAAGGTCTGGACACTGGCTGGGCCCCTCCATAAGGTCTGGACACTGGCTGGGCCCCTCTATAAGGTCTGGACACTGACTGGGCCCCTCCATAAGGTCTGGACACTGGCTGGGCCCCTCCATAAGGTCTGGACACTGGCTGGGCCCCTCTATAAGGTCTGGATACTGGCTGGGCCCCTCCATAAGGTCTGGACACTGGCTGGGCCCCTCTATAAGGTCTGGACACTGGCTGGGCCCCTCTATAAGGTCTGGACACTGACTGGGCCCCTCCATAAGGTCTGGACACTGGCTGGGCCCCTCCATAAGGTCTGGACACTGGCTGGGCCCCTCTATAAGGTCTGGACACTGGCTGGGCCCTTCCATAAGGTCTGGACACTGGCTGGGCCTCTCTGTTAGGTCTGGATACTGGCTGGGCCCCTCCATAAGGTCTGGACACTGGCTGGGCCCCTCCATAAGGTCTGGACACTGGCTGGGCCCCTCTATAAGGTCTGGACACTGGCTGGGCCCCTCCATAAGGTCTGGACACTGGCTGGGCCCCTCTATAAGGTCTGAACACTGACTGGGCCCCTCCATAAGGTCTGGATACTGGCTGGGCCCTTCCATAAGGTCTGGACACTGGCTGGGCCCCTCTATAAGGTCTGGACACTGGCTGGGCCCCTCTATAAGGTCTGGACACTGGCTGGGCCCCTCTATAAGGTCTGGACACTGGCTGGGCCCCTCTATAAGGTCTGGATACTGGCTGGGCCCCTCTATAAGGTCTGGACACTGGCTGGGCCCCTCTATAAGGTCTGGATACTGGCTGGACCCTTCCATAAGGTCTGGACACTGGCTGGGCCCCTCTATAAGGTCTGGACACTGGCTGGGCCCCTCCATAAGGTCTGGACACTGGCTGAGCCCCTCTATAAGGTCTGGACACTGGCTGGGCCCCTCTATAAGGTCTGGACACTGGCTGGGCCCCTCTATAAGGTCTGGATACTGGCTGGGCCCTTCCATAAGGTCTGGATACTGGCTGAGCCCCTCTATAAGGTCTGGACACTGGCTGGGCCCCTCTATAAGGTTTGGACACTGGTTGAACCCCCTCTATAAGGTCTGGACACTGGCTGGGCCCCTCTATAAGGTCTGGATACTGGCTGGGCCCCTCTATAAGGTCTGGACATTGGCTGGGCCCCTCTATAAGGTCTGGACACTGGCTGGGCCCCTCTATAAGGTCTGGATACTGGCTGGGCACCTCTATAAGGTCTGGACACTGGCTGGGCCCCTCTATAAGGTCTGGACACTGGCTGGGCCCCCTCTATAAGGTCTGGACACTGGCTGGGCCCCTCCATAAGGTCTGGACACTGGCTGGGCCCTTCCGTAAGGTCTGGACACTGGCTGGGCCCCTCTATAAGGTCTGGACACTGCTGGGCCCCTCTATAAGGTCTGGACACTGGCTGGGCCCCTCCATAAGGTCTGGACACTGGCTGGGCCCCTCTATAAGGTCTGGACACTGGCTGGGCCCCTCTATAAGGTCTGGACACTGGCTGGGCCCCTCCATAAGGTCTGGACACTGGCTGGGCCCTTCCATAAGGTCTGGACACTGGCTGGGCCCCTCTATAAGGTCTGGACACTGGCTGGGCCCCTCTATAAGGTCTGGACACTGGCTGGGCCCCTCCATAAGGTCTGGACACTGGCTGGGCCCCTCTATAAGGTCTGGACACTGGCTGGGCCCTTCCAGTGTCCAGACCTTATAGAGGGGCCCAGCCAGTGTCCAGACCTTATAGAGGGGCCCAGCCAGTGTCCAGACCTTATGGAAGGGCCCAGCCAGTGTCCAGACCTTATGGAGGGGCCCAGCCAGTGTCCAGACCTTATAGAGGGGCCCAGCCAGTGTCCAGACCTTATAGAGGGGCCCAGCCAGTGTCCAGACCTTATGGAGGGGCCCAGCCAGTGTCCAGACCTTATAGAGGGGCCCAGCCAGTGTCCAGACCTTATAGAGGGGCCCAGCCAGTGTCCAGACCTTACGGAAGGGCCCAGCCAGTGTCCAGACCTTATGGAGGGGCCCAGCCAGTGTCCAGACCTTATAGAGGGGGCCCAGCCAGTGTCCAGACCTTATAGAGGGGCCCAGCCAGTGTCCAGACCTTATAGAGGTGCCCAGCCAGTATCCAGACCTTATAGAGGGGCCCAGCCAGTGTCCAGACCTTATAGAGGGGCCCAGCCAATGTCCAGACCTTATAGAGGGGCCCAGCCAGTATCCAGACCTTATAGAGGGGCCCAGCCAGTGTCCAGACCTTATAGAGGGGTTCAACCAGTGTCCAAACCTTATAGAGGGGCCCAGCCAGTGTCCAGACCTTATAGAGGGGGCTCAGCCAGTATCCAGACCTTATGGAAGGGCCCAGCCAGTATCCAGACCTTATAGAGGGGCCCAGCCAGTGTCCAGACCTTATAGAGGGGCCCCAGCCAGTGTCCAGACCTTATAGAGGGGCTCAGCCAGTGTCCAGACCTTATGGAGGGGCCCAGCCAGTGTCCAGACCTTATAGAGGGGCCCAGCCAGTGTCCAGACCTTATGGAAGGGTCCAGCCAGTATCCAGACCTTATAGAGGGGCCCAGCCAGTGTCCAGACCTTATAGAGGGGCCCAGCCAGTATCCAGACCTTATAGAGGGGCCCAGCCAGTGTCCAGACCTTATAGAGGGGCCCAGCCAGTGTCCAGACCTTATAGAGGGGCCCAGCCAGTGTCCAGACCTTATAGAGGGGCCCAGCCAGTGTCCAGACCTTATGGAAGGGCCCAGCCAGTATCCAGACCTTATGGAGGGGCCCAGTCAGTGTTCAGACCTTATAGAGGGGCCCAGCCAGTGTCCAGACCTTATGGAGGGGCCCAGCCAGTGTCCAGACCTTATAGAGGGGCCCAGCCAGTGTCCAGACCTTATGGAGGGGCCCAGCCAGTGTCCAGACCTTATGGAGGGGCCCAGCCAGTATCCAGACCTAACAGAGAGGCCCAGCCAGTGTCCAGACCTTATGGAAGGGCCCAGCCAGTGTCCAGACCTTATAGAGGGGCCCAGCCAGTGTCCAGACCTTATGGAGGGGCCCAGCCAGTGTCCAGACCTTATGGAGGGGCCCAGTCAGTGTCCAGACCTTATAGAGGGGCCCAGCCAGTGTCCAGACCTTATAGAGGGGCCCAGCCAGTGTCCAGACCTTATGGAGGGGCCCAGCCAGTATCCAGACCTTATAGAGGGGCCCAGCCAGTGTCCAGACCTTATGGAGGGGCCCCAGCCAGTGTCCAGACCTTATGGAGGGGCCCAGTCAGTGTCCAGACCTTATAGAGGGGCCCAGCCAGTGTCCAGACCTTATGGAGGGGCCCAGCCAGTGTCCAGACCTTATGGAGGGGCCCAGCCAGTATCCAGACCTTATAGAGGGGTTCAACCAGTGTCCAGACCTTATAGAGGGGCCCAGCCAGTGTCCAGACCTTATAGAGGGCCCAGCCAGTAGCCAGACCTTATGGAAGGGCCCAGCCAGTGTCCAGACCTTATGGAAGGGCCCAGCCAGTGTCCAGACCTTATAGAGGGGCCCAGCCAGTGTCCAGACCTTATGGAGGGGCCCAGCCAGTGTCCAGACCTTATAGAGGGGCCCAGCCAGTGTCCAGACCTTATAGAGGGGCCCAGCCAGTGTCCAGACCTTATGGAATGGCCCAGCCAGTGTCCAGACCTTTTGGAGGGGCCCAGCTAGTGTCCAGACCTTATAGAGGGGCCCAGCCAGTGTCCAGACCTTATAGAGGGGTTCAACCAGTGTCCAGACCTTATAGAGGGGCCCAGCCAGTGTCCAGACCTTATAGAGGGGCCCAGCCAGTGTCCAGACCTTATAGAGGGGCCCAGCCAGTGTCTAGACCTTATAGAGGGGCCCAGCCAGTGTCCAGACCTTATGGAAGGGCCCAGCCAGTATCCAGACCTTATGGAGGGGCCCAGTCAGTGTTCAGACCTTATAGAGGGGCCCAGCTAGTGTCCAGACCTTATGGAGGGGCCCAGCCAGTGTCCAGACCTTATAGAGGGGCCCAGCCAGTGTCCAGACCTTATGGAGGGGCCCAGCCAGTGTCCAGACCTTATGGAGGGGCCCAGCCAGTATCCAGACCTAACAGAGAGGCCCAGCCAGTGTCCAGACCTTATGGAAGGGCCCAGCCAGTGTCCAGACCTTATAGAGGGGCCCAGCCAGTGTCCAGACCTTATGGAGGGGCCCAGCCAGTGTCCAGACCTTATGGAGGGGCCCAGCCAGTGTCCAGACCTTATAGAGGGGCCCAGCCAGTGTCCAGACCTTATAGAGGGGCCCAGCCAGTGTCCAGACCTTATGGAGGGGCCCAGCCAGTATCCAGACCTTATAGAGGGGCCCAGCCAGTGTCCAGACCTTATGGAGGGGCCCAGCCAGTGTCCAGACCTTATGGAGGGGCCCAGTCAGTGTCCAGACCTTATAGAGGGGCCAGCCAGTGTCCAGACCTTATGGAGGGGCCCAGCCAGTGTCCAGACCTTATGGAGGGGCCCAGCCAGTATCCAGACCTTATAGAGGGGTTCAACCAGTGTCCCAGCCCTTATGGAGGGGCCAGCCAGTATCCAGACCTTATAGAGGGGCCCAGCCAGTGTCCCAGACCTTATGGAAGGGCCCAGCCAGTATCCAGACCTTATACAGGGGCCCAGCCAGTATCCAGACCTTATAGAGGGGCCCAGCCAGTGTCCAGACCTTATGGAAGGGCCCAGCCAGTATCCAGACCTTATACAGGGGCCCAGCCAGTGTCCAGACCTTATGGAGGGGCCCAGCCAGTATCCAGACCTTACAGAGGGGCCCAGCAGTGTCCAGACCTTATGGAAGGGCCCAGCCAGTGTCCAGACCTTATAGAGGGGCCCAGCCAGTGTCCAGACCTTATGGAGGGGCCCAGCCAGTGTCCAGACCTTATGGAGGGGCCCAGTCAGTGTCCAGACCTTATAGAGGGGCCCAGCCAGTGTCCAGACCTTATAGAGGGGCCCAGCAGTGTCCAGACCTTATGGAGGGGCCCAGCCAGTATCCAGACCTTATAGAGGGGCCCAGCCAGTGTCCAGACCTTATGGAAGGGCCCAGCCAGTGTCCAGACCTTATGGAGGGGCCCAGTCAGTGTCCAGACCTTATAGAGGGGCCCAGCCAGTGTCCAGACCTTATGGAGGGGCCCAGCCAGTGTCCAGACCTTATGGAGGGGCCCAGCCAGTATCCAGACCTTATAGAGGGGTTCAACCAGTGTCCAGCCCTTATGGAGGGGCCCAGCCAGTATCCAGACCTTATAGAGGGGCCCAGCCAGTGTCCAGACCTTATGGAAGGGCCAGCCAGTATCCAGACCTTATAGAGGGGCCCAGCCAGTATCCAGACCTTATAGAGGGGCCCAGCCAGTGTCCAGACCTTATGGAGGGGCCCAGCCAGTATCCAGACCTTACAGAGGGGCCCAGCCAGTGTCCAGACCTTATGGAAGGGCCCAGCCAGTGTCCAGACCTTATAGAGGGGCCCAGCCAGTGTCCAGACCTTATGGAGGGGCCCAGCCAGTGTCCAGACCTTATGGAGGGGCCCAGCCAGTATCCAGACCTTATAGAGGGGCCCAGCCAGTGTCCAGACCTTATGGAGGGGCCCAGCCAGTGTCCAGACCTTATGGAGGGGCCCAACCAGTATCCAGACCTTATGGAGGGGCCCAGCCAGTGTCCAGACCTTATGGAGGGGCCCAGCCAGTGTCCAGACCCTTATGGAGGGGCCCAACCAATGTCCAGACCTTATGGAGGGGCCCAGCCAGTAGCCAGACCTTATAGAGGGGCCCAGCCAGTGTCCAGACCTTATGGAGGGGCCCAACCAAGGTCCAGACCTTATAGAGGGGCCCAGCCAGTGTCCGGTCCTTATAGAGGGGCCCAGTCAGTGTCCAGACCTTATAGAGGGGCCCAGCCAGTATCCAGACCTTATAGAGGGGCTCAGCCAGTATCCAGACCTTATAGAGGGGCCCAGCCAGTATCCAGACCTTATGGAGGGGCCCCAGCCAGTATCCAGACCTTATGGAGGGGCCAGCCAGTGTCCAGACCTTATAGAGGGACCCAGCCAGTATCCAAACCTTATGGAGGGGCCCAGCCAGTATCCAGACCTTATAGAGGGGCCCAGCCAGTATCCAGACCTTATGGAGGGGCCCAGTCAGTATCCAGACCTTATGGAGGGGCCCAGCCAGTATCCAGACCTTATAGAGGGGTTCAACCAGTGTCCAGCCCTTATGGAGGGGCCCAGCCAGTATCCAGACCTTATAGAGGGGCCCAGCCAGTGTCCAGACCTTATGGAAGGGCCCAGCCAGTATCCAGACCTTAATAGAGGGGCCCAGCCAGTATCCAGACCTTATAGAGGGGCCCAGCCAGTGTCCAGACCTTATGAGGGGCCCAGCCAGTATCCAGACCTTACAGAGGGGCCCAGCCAGTGTCCAGACCTTATGGAAGGGCCCAGCCAGTGTCCAGACCTTATAGAGGGGCCCAGCCAGTGTCCCAGACCTTATGGAGGGGCCCAGCCAGTGTCCAGACCTTATGGAGGGGCCCAGCCAGTATCCAGACCTTATAGAGGGGCCCAGCCAGTGTCCAGACCTTATGGAGGGGCCCAGCCAGTGTCCAGACCTTATGGAGGGGCCCAACCAGTATCCAGACCTTATGGAGGGGCCCAGCCAGTGTCCAGACCTTATGGAGGGGCCCAGCCAGTGTCCAGACCTTATGGAGGGGCCCAACCAATGTCCAGACCTTATGGAGGGGCCCAGCCAGTAGCCAGACCTTATAGAGGGGCCCAGCCAGTGTCCAGACCTTATGGAGGGGCCCAACCAAGGTCCAGACCTTATAGAGGGGCCCAGCCAGTGTCCGGTCCTTATAGAGGGGCCCCAGTCAGTGTCCCAGACCTTATAGAGGGGCCCAGCCAGTATCCAGACCTTATAGAGGGGCTCAGCCAGTATCCAGACCTTATAGAGGGGCCCAGCCAGTATCCAGACCTTATGGAGGGGCCCAGCCAGTATCCAGACCTTATGGAGGGGCCCAGCCAGTGTCCAGACCTTATAGAGGGACCCAGCCAGTATCCAAACCTTATGGAGGGGCCAGCCAGTATCCCAGACCTTATAGAGGGCCCAGCCAGTATCCAGACCTTATGGAGGGGCCCAGTCAGTATCCAGACCTTATGGAGGGGCCCAGCCAGTGTCCAGACCTTATAGAGGGGACCCAGCCAGTATCCAAACCTTATGGAGGGGCCCAGCAAGTATCCAGACCTTATAGAGGGGCCCAGCCAGTGTCCAGACCTTATGGAGGGGCCCAGCCAGTGTCCAGACCTTATGGAGGGGCCCAGCCAGTATCCAGACCTTATAGAGGGGTTTCAACCAGTGTCCAGCCCTTATGGAGGGGCCCAGCCAGTATCCAGACCTTATGGAGGGGCCCAGCCAGTATCCAGACCTCATGGAGGGGCCCAGAAAGTATCCAGACCTTATAGAGGGACCCAGCCAGTGTCCAGACCTTATGGAGGGGCCTAGCCAGTGTCCAGACCTTATGGAAGGGCCCAGCCAGTATCCAGACCTTATACAGGGGCCAGCCAGTATCCAGACCTTATAGAGGGGCCCAGCCAGTGTCCAGACCTTATGGAGGGGCCCAGCCAGTGTCCAGACCTTATGGAGGGGCCCAGCCAGTATCCAGACCTTATAGAGGGGTTCAACCAGTGTCCAGCCCTTATGGAGGGGCCCCAGCCAGTATCCAGACCTTATAGAGGGGCCCAGCCAGTGTCCAGACCTTATGGAAGGGCCCAGCCAGTATCCAGACCTTATACAGGGGCCAGCCAGTATCCAGACCTTATAGAGTGGCCCAGCCAGTGTCCAGACCTTATGGAGGGGCCCCAGCCAGTATCCAGACCTTACAGAGGGGCCCAGCCAGTGTCCAGACCTTATGGAAGGGCCCAGCCAGTGTCCAGACCTTATAGAGGGGCCCAGCCAGTGTCCAGACCTTATGGAGGGGCCCAGCCAGTGTCCAGACCTTATGGAGGGGCCCAGTCAGTGTCCAGACCTTATAGAGGGGCCCAGCCAGTGTCCAGACCTTATAGAGGGGCCCAGCCAGTGTCCAGACCTTATGGAGGGGCCCAGCCAGTATCCAGACCTTATAGAGGGGCCCAGCCAGTGTCCAGACCTTATGGAAGGGCCCAGCCAGTGTCCAGACCTTATGGAGGGGCCCAGTCAGTGTCCAGACCTTATAGAGGGGCCCAGCCAGTGTCCAGACCTTATGGAGGGGCCCAGCCAGTGTCCAGACCTTATGGAGGGGCCCAGCCAGTATCCAGACCTTATAGAGGGGTTCAACCAGTGTCCAGCCCTTATGGAGGGGCCCAGCCAGTATCCAGACCTTATAGAGGGGCCCAGCCAGTGTCCAGACCTTATGGAAGGGCCCCAGCCAGTATCCAGACCTTATAGAGGGGCCCAGCCAGTATCCAGACCTTATAGAGGGGCCCAGCCAGTGTCCAGACCTTATGGAGGGGCCCAGCCAGTATCCAGACCTTACAGAGGGGCCCAGCCAGTGTCCAGACCTTATGGAAGGGCCCAGCCAGTGTCCAGACCTTATAGAGGGGCCCAGCCAGTGTCCAGACCTTATGGAGGGGCCCAGCCAGTGTCCAGACCTTATGGAGGGGCCCAGCCAGTATCCAGACCTTATAGAGGGGCCCAGCCAGTGTCCAGACCTTATGGAGGGGCCCCAGCCAGTGTCCAGACCTTATGGAGGGGCCAACCAGTATCCAGACCTTATGGAGGGGCCCAGCCAGTGTCCAGACCTTATGGAGGGGCCCAGCCAGTGTCCAGACCTTATGGAGGGGCCCAACCAATGTCCAGACCTTATGGAGGGGCCCAGCCAGTAGCCAGACCTTATAGAGGGGCCCAGCAAGTGTCCAGACCTTATGGAGGGGCCCAACCAAGGTCCAGACCTTATAGAGGGGCCCAGCCAGTGTCCGGTCCTTATAGAGGGGCCCAGTCAGTGTCCAGACCTTATAGAGGGGCCCAGCCAGTATCCAGACCTTATAGAGGGGCTCAGCCAGTATCCAGACCTTATAGAGGGGCCCAGCCAGTATCCAGACCTTATGGAGGGGCCCAGCCAGTATCCAGACCTTATGGAGGGGCCTAGCCAGTGTCCAGACCTTATAGAGGGACCCAGCCAGTATCCAAACCTTATGGAGGGGCCCAGCCAGTATCCAGACCTTATAGAGGGGCCCAGCCAGTATCCAGACCTTATGGAGGGGCCCAGTCAGTATCCAGACCTTATGGAGGGGCCCAGCCAGTATCCAGACCTTATAGAGGGGTTCAACCAGTGTCCAGCCCTTATGGAGGGGCCCAGCCAGTATCCAGACCTTATAGAGGGGCCCAGCCAGTGTCCAGACCTTATGGAAGGGCCCAGCCAGTATCCAGACCTTATAGAGGGGCCCAGCCAGTATCCAGACCTTATAGAGGGGCCCAGCCAGTGTCCAGACCTTATGGAGGGGCCCAGCCAGTATCCAGACCTTACAGAGGGGCCCAGCCAGTGTCCAGACCTTATGGAAGGGCCCAGCCAGTGTCCAGACCTTATAGAGGGGCCCAGCCAGTGTCCAGACCTTATGGAGGGGCCCAGCCAGTGTCCAGACCTTATGGAGGGGCCCAGCCAGTATCCAGACCTTATAGAGGGGCCCAGCCAGTGTCCAGACCTTATGGAGGGGCCCAGCCAGTGTCCAGACCTTATGGAGGGGCCCAACCAGTATCCCAGACCTTATGGAGGGGCCCAGCCAGTGTCCAGACCTTATGGAGGGGCCCAGCCAGTGTCCAGACCTTATGGAGGGGCCCCAACCAATGTCCAGACCTTATGGAGGGGCCCAGCCAGTAGCCAGACCTTATAGAGGGGCCCAGCCAGTGTCCAGACCTTATGGAGGGGCCCAACCAAGGTCCAGACCTTATAGAGGGGCCCAGCCAGTGTCCGGTCCCTTATAGAGGGGCCCAGTCAGTGTCCAGACCTTATAGAGGGGCCAGCCAGTATCCAGACCTTATAGAGGGGCTCAGCCAGTATCCAGACCTTATAGAGGGGCCCAGCCAGTATCCAGACCTTATGGAGGGGCCCAGCCAGTATCCAGACCTTATGGAGGGGCCCAGCCAGTGTCCAGACCTTATAGAGGGACCCAGCCAGTATCCAAACCTTATGGAGGGGCCCAGCCAGTATCCAGACCTTATAGAGGGGCCCAGCCAGTATCCAGACCTTATGGAGGGGCCCAGTCAGTATCCAGACCTTATGGAGGGGCCCAGCCAGTGTCCAGACCTTATAGAGGGACCCAGCCAGTATCCAAACCTTATGGAGGGGCCCAGCAAGTATCCAGACCTTATAGAGGGGCCCAGCCAGTGTCCAGACCTTATGGAGGGGCCCAGCCAGTGTCCAGACCTTATGGAGGGGCCCAGCCAGTATCCAGACCTTATAGAGGGGTTCAACCAGTGTCCAGCCCTTATGGAGGGGCCCAGCCAGTATCCAGACCTTATGGAGGGGCCCAGCCAGTATCCAGACCTCATGGAGGGGCCCAGAAAGTATCCAGACCTTATAGAGGGACCCCAGCCAGTGTCCAGACCTTATGGAGGGGCCCAGCCAGTGTCCAGACCTTATGGAGGGGCCCAGCCAGTATCCAGACCTTATAGAGGGGCCCAGCCAGTGTCCAGACCTTATGGAGGGGCCCAGCCAGTGTCCAGACCTTATGGAGGGGCCCAGCCAGTGTCCAGACCTTATGGAGGGGCCCAGCCAG
This sequence comes from Leptodactylus fuscus, assembly GCF_031893055.1. Classification (NCBI taxonomy): domain Eukaryota; kingdom Metazoa; phylum Chordata; class Amphibia; order Anura; family Leptodactylidae; genus Leptodactylus; species Leptodactylus fuscus. Next base: position 82,709 of record NW_027440543.1, read on the forward strand.
TATCCAGACCTTATGGAGGGGCCCAGCCAGTATCCAGACCTTATGGAGGGGCCCAGCCAGTGTCCAGCCCTTATGGAGGGGACCAGCCAGTATCCAGACCTTATGGAGGGGCCCAGCCAGTGTCCAGACCTTATGGAAGGGCCCAGCCAGTGTCCAGACCTTATGGAAGGGCCCAGCCAGTATCCAGACCTTATGGATGGGGCCCAGCCAGTATCCAGACCTTATAGAGGGGCTCAGCCAGTGTCCAGAACTTATGGAGGGGCCCAGCCAGTGTCCAGACCTTATAGAGGGGCCCAGCCAGTATCCAGACCTTATAGAGGGGCCCAGCCAGTGTCCAGACCTTATAGAGGGGCCCAGCCAGTATCCAGACCTTATAGAGGGGCCCAGCCAGTGTCCAGACCTTATAGAGGGGCCCAGCCAGTGTCCAGACCTTACAGAGGGGCCAGCCAGTGTCCAGTCCTTATAGAGGGGGCCCAGCCAGTGTCCAGACCTTACAGAGGGGCCCCAGCCAGTGTCCAGACCTTATAGAGGGGCCCAGCCAGTGTCCAGACCTTATGGAGGGGCCCAGCCAGTGTCCAGACCTTATAGAGGGGCCCAGCCAGTGTCCAGACCTTATAGAGGGGCCCAGCCAGTGTCCAGACCTTATGGAGGGGCCCAGCCAGTGTCCAGACCTTATGGAAGGGCCCAGCCAGTGTCCCAGACCTTATGGAGGGGCCCAGCCAGTGTCCAGACCTTATAGAGGGGCCCAGCCAGTGTCCAGACCTTATAGAGGGGCCCAGCCAGTGTCCAGACCTTATAGAGGGGCCCAGCCAGTGTCCAGACCTTATAGAGGGGCCCAGCCAGTGTCCAGACCTTATAGAGGGGCCCAGCCAGTGTCCAGACCTTATAGAGGGACCCAGCCAGTGTCCAGACCTTATGGAGGGGCCCAGCCAGTGTCCAGACCTTATAGAGGGGCCCAGCCAGTGTCCAGACCTTATAGAGGGGCCCAGCCAGTATCCAGACCTTATAGAGGGGCCCAGCCAGTGTCCAGACCTTATGGAGGGGCCCAGCCAGTGTCCAGACCTTATAGAGGGGCCCAGCCAGTGTCCAGACCTTACAGAGGGGCCCAGCCAGTGTCCAGACCTTATAGAGGGGCCAGCCAGTAGCCAGACCTTATGGAAGGGCCCAGCCAGTGTCCAGACCTTATGGAAGGGCCCAGCCAGTGTCCAGACCTTATAGAGGGGCCAGCCAGTGTCCAGACCTTATGGAGGGGCCCAGCCAGTGTCCAGACCTTATAGAGGGGCCCAGCCAGTGTCCAGACCTTATAGAGGGGCCAAGCCAGTGTCCAGACCTTATGGAAGGGCCCAGCCAGTGTCCAGACCTTATGGAGGGGGCCCAGCCAGTGTCCAGACCTTATAGAGGGGCCCAGCCAGTGTCCAGACCTTATAGAGGGGCCCAGCCAGTGTCCAGACCTTATGGAGGGGCCCAGCCAGTGTCCAGACCTTATAGAGGGGCCCAGCCAGTGTCCAGACCTTATAGAGGGGCCCAGCCAGTGTCCAGACCTTATGGAAGGGCCCAGCCAGTGTCCAGACCTTATGGAGGGGCCCAGCCAGTGTCCAGACCTTATAGAGGGGCCCAGCCAGTGTCCAGACCTTATAGAGGGGCCCAGCCAGTGTCCAGACCTTATAGAGGTGCCCAGCCAGTATCCAGACCTTATAGAGGGGCCCAGCCAGTGTCCAGACCTTATAGAGGGGCCCAGCCAGTGTCCAGACCTTATAGAGGGGCCCAGCCAGTATCCAGACCTTATAGAGGGGCCCAGCCAGTGTCCAGACCTTATAGAGGGGTTCAACCAGTGTCCAAACCTTATAGAGGGGCCCAGCCAGTGTCCAGACCTTATAGAGGGGCTCAGCCAGTATCCAGACCTTATGGAAGGGCCCAGCCAGTATCCAGACCTTATAGAGGGGCCCAGCCAGTGTCCAGACCTTATAGAGGGGCCCAGCCAGTGTCCAGACCTTATAGAGGGGCTCAGCCAGTGTCCAGACCTTATGGAGGGGCCCAGCCAGTGTCCAGACCTTATAGAGGGGCCCAGCCAGTGTCCAGACCTTATGGAAGGGTCCAGCCAGTATCCAGACCTTATAGAGGGGCCCAGCCAGTGTCCAGACCTTATAGAGGGGCCCAGCCAGTATCCAGACCTTATAGAGGGGCCCAGCCAGTGTCCAGACCTTATAGAGGGGCCCAGCCAGTGTCCAGACCTTATAGAGGGGCCCAGCCAGTGTCCAGACCTTATAGAGGGGCCCAGCCAGTATCCAGACCTTATGGAGGGGCTTAGTCAGTGTTCAGACCTTATAGAGGGGCCCAGCCAGTGTCCAGACCTTATGGAGGGGCCAAGCCAGTGTCCAGACCTTATAGAGGGGCCCAGCCAGTGTCCAGACCTTATGGAGGGGCCCAGCCAGTGTCCAGACCTTATGGAGGGGCCCAGCCAGTATCCAGACCTAACAGAGAGGCCCAGCCAGTGTCCAGACCTTATGGAAGGGCCCAGCCAGTGTCCAGACCTTATAGAGGGGCCCAGCCAGTGTCCAGACCTTATGGAGGGGCCCAGCCAGTGTCCAGACCTTATGGAGGGGCCCAGTCAGTGTCCAGACCTTATAGAGGGGCCCAGCCAGTGTCCAGACCTTATAGAGGGGCCCAGCCAGTGTCCAGACCTTATGGAGGGGCCCAGCCAGTATCCAGACCTTATAGAGGGGCCCAGCCAGTGTCCAGACCTTATGGAGGGGCCCAGCCAGTGTCCAGACCTTATGGAGGGGCCCAGTCAGTGTCCAGACCTTATAGAGGGGCCCAGCCAGTGTCCAGACCTTATGGAGGGGCCCAGCCAGTGTCCAGACCTTATGGAGGGGCCCAGCCAGTATCCAGACCTTATAGAGGGGTTCAACCAGTGTCCAGACCTTATAGAGGGGCCAGCCAGTGTCCAGACCTTATAGAGGGCCCAGCCAGTAGCCAGACCTTATGGAAGGGCCCAGCCAGTGTCCAGACCTTATGGAAGGGCCCAGCCAGTGTCCAGACCTTTTGGAGGGGCCCAGCCAGTGTCCAGACCTTATAGAGGGGCCCAGCCAGTGTCCAGACCTTATAGAGGGGTTCAACCAGTGTCCAGACCTTATAGAGGGGCCCAGCCAGTGTCCAGACCTTATAGAGGGGCCCAGCCAGTGTCCAGACCTTATAGAGGGGCCCAGCCAGTGTCCAGACCTTATAGAGGGGCCCAGCCAGTGTCCAGACCTTATGGAAGGGCCCAGCCAGTATCCAGACCTTATGGAGGGGCCCAGTCAGTGTTCAGACCTTATAGAGGGGGCCCAGCCAGTGTCCAGACCTTATGGAGGGGCCCAGCCAGTGTCCAGACCTTATAGAGGGGCCCAGCCAGTGTCCAGACCTTATGGAGGGGCCCAGCCAGTGTCCAGACCTTATGGAGGGGCCCAGCCAGTATCCAGACCTAACAGAGAGGCCCAGCCAGTGTCCAGACCTTATGGAAGGGCCCAGCCAGTGTCCAGACCTTATAGAGGGGCCCAGCCAGTGTCCAGACCTTATGGAGGGGCCCAGCCAGTGTCCAGACCTTATGGAGGGGCCCAGCCAGTGTCCAGACCTTATAGAGGGGCCCAGCCAGTGTCCAGACCTTATAGAGGGGCCCAGCCAGTGTCCAGACCTTATGGAGGGGCCCAGCCAGTATCCAGACCTTATAGAGGGGTTCAACCAGTGTCCAGCCCTTATGGAGGGGGCCCAGCCAGTGTCCAGACCTTATGGAAGGGCCCAGCCAGTATCCAGACCTTATAGAGGGGCCCAGCCAGTATCCAGACCTTATAGAGGGGCCCAGCCAGTGTCCAGACCTTATGGAGGGGCCCAGCCAGTATCCAGACCTTACAGAGGGGCCCAGCCAGTGTCCAGACCTTATGGAAGGGCCCAGCCAGTGTCCAGACCTTATAGAGGGGCCCAGCCAGTGTCCAGACCTTATGGAGGGGCCCAGCCAGTGTCCAGACCTTATGGAGGGGCCCAGCCAGTATCCAGACCTTATAGAGGGGCCCAGCCAGTGTCCCAGACCTTATGGAGGGGCCCCAGCCAGTGTCCAGACCTTATGGAGGGGCCCAACCAGTATCCAGACCTTATGGAGGGGCCCAGCCAGTGTCCAGACCTTATGGAGGGCCCAGCCAGTGTCCAGACCTTATGGAGGGGCCCAACCGATGTCCAGACCTTATGGAGGGGCCCAGCCAGTAGCCAGA
>NW_027440544.1:0-86866 GCF_031893055.1 Leptodactylus fuscus
TTAGTTTAATACACAGCACCCCCCTAATAGTGTTATACACAGAACCCCCCTAATAGTGTTATACACAGCACCCCCCTAATAGTTTAATACACAGCACCCCCCTAATAGTATTATACACAGCACCCCCCTAATAGTGTTATACACAGCACCCCCCTAATAGTTTAATACACAGCACCCCCCTAATAGTGTTATACACAGCACCCCCCTAATAGTTTTTATACACATCACACCAATAATAGTGTTATACACAGCACCCCCCTAATAGTTTAATACACAGCACGCCCCTAATAGTGTTATACACAGCACCCCCCTAATAGTGTTATACACAGCACCCCCCTAATATTGTTATACACAGCACCCCCCTAATAGTGTTATACACAGCACCCCCCTAATAGTTTAATACACAGCACCCCCCCTAATAGTGTTATACACAGCACCCCCCTAATAGTGTTATACAAAGCACCCCCCTAATAGTTTTAATACACAGCACCCCCCTAATAGTGTTATACACAGCACCCCCCTAATAGTTTAATACACAGCACCCCCCTAATAGTTTAATACACATCACCCCCCCTAATAATTTAATACACAGCACCCCCCTAATAGTGTTATACACAGCACCCCCCTAATAGTTTTATACACATCACACCAATAATAGTGTTATACACAGCACCCCCCTAATAGTTTAATACACAGCACGCCCCTAATAGTGTTATACACAGCACCCCCCTAATAGTGTTATACACAGCACCCCCCTAATATTGTTATACACAGCACCCCCCTAATAGTGTTATACACAGCACCCCCCCTAATAGTTTAATACACAGCACCCCCCTAATAGTGTTATACACAGCACCCCCCTAATAGTGTTATACAAAGCACCCCCCTAATAGTTTAATACACAGCACCCCCCTAATAGTGTTATACACAGCACCCCCCTAATAGTTTAATACACAGCACCCCCCTAATAGTTTAATACACATCACCCCCCTAATAATTTAATACACAGCACCCCCCTAATAGTGTTATACACAGCACCCCCCTAATTGTTTACTACACAGCACCCCCCCTAGTAGTGTTATACACAGCACCCCCCTAATAATTTAATACACAGCACCCCCCTAATAATTTAATACACAGCACCCCCTAATAGTGTTATACACAGCAGCCCCCTAATAGTTTAATACACAGCACCCCCCTAATAGTTTAATACACAGCACCCCCCCTAATAGTGTTATACACAGCACCCCCCCTAATAGTGTTATACACAGCACCCCCCTAATAGTTTAATACACAGCACCCCAATAATAGTGTTATACACAGCACCCCCCTAATAGTTTAATACACAGCACCCCCCTAATAGTGTTATACACAGCACCCCCCTAATAGTGTTATACACAGAACCCCCTTAATAGTGTTATACACAGCACCCCCCCTAATATTTTAATACACAGCACCCCCTAATAGTGTTATACTCAGCACCCCCCAAATAGTGTTATACACAGCACCCCCTAATAGTTTAATACACAGCACCCCCCTAATAGTGTTATACACAGCACCCCCCTAATAGTTTAATACACAACACCCCCCTAATAATTTAATACACAGCACCCCCCCTAATACTGTTATACACAGCACCCCCCCTAATAGTGTTATACACAGAACCCCCCTAATAATTTAATACACAGCACCCCAATAATAGTGTTATACACAGCACCCCCCTAATAGTTTAATACACAGCACCCCAATAATAAAGTTATACACAGCACCCCCCTAATAGTTTAATACACAGCACCCCCTAATAGTGTTATACACAGCACCCCCCCTAATAGTGTTATACACAGAGCCCCCTAATATTGTTATTCACAGCACCCCCCTAATAGTGTTATACACAGCACCCCCCTAATAGTTTAATACACAGCACCCCCCCTAATAGTGTTATACACAGCACCCCCCCTAATAGTGTTATACAAAGCACCCCCCTAATAGTTTAATACACAGCACCCCCCTAATAGTGTTATACACAGCACCCCCCTAATAGTTTAATACACAGCACCCCCCTAATAGTTTAATACACATCACCCCCTAATAATTTAATACACAGCACCCCCCTAATAGTGTTATACACAGCACCCCCCCTAATTGTTTACTACACAGCACTCCCCTAGTAGTGTTATACTCAGCACCCCCCTAATAATTTAATACACAGCACCCCCCTAATAGTTTAATACACAGCACCCCCCTAATAGTGTTATACACAGCACCCCCCTAATAGTTTAATACACAGCACCCCCTAATAGTGTTATACACAGCACCCCCCTAATAGTTTAATACACAGCACCCCCCTAATAGTGTTATACACAGAACCCCCCTAATAGTGTTATACACAGCACCCCCCCTAATAGTTTAATACACAGCACCCCCCTAATAGTATTATACACAGCACCCCCCCTAATAGTGTTATACACAGCACCCCCCTAATAGTTTAATACACAGCACCCCCCTAATAGTGTTATACACAGCACCCCCCCTAATAGTTTTATACACATCACACCAATAATAGTGTTATACACAGCACCCCCCTAATAGTTTAATACACAGCACGCCCCTAATAGTGTTATACACAGCACCCCCCTAATAGTGTTATACACAGCACCCCCCTAATATTGTTATACACAGCACCCCCCTAATAGTGTTATACACAGCACCCCCCTAATAGTTTAATACACAGCACCCCCCCTAATAGTGTTATACACAGCACCCCCCTAATAGTGTTATACAAAGCACCCCCCTAATAGTTTAATACACAGCACCCCCCTAATAGTGTTATACACAGCACCCCCCTAATAGTTTAATACACAGCACCCCCCTAATAGTTTAATACACATCACCCCCCCTAATAATTTAATACACAGCACCCCCCTAATAGTGTTATACACAGCACCCCCCTAATAGTTTTATACACATCACACCAATAATAGTGTTATACACAGCACCCCCCTAATAGTTTAATACACAGCACGCCCCTAATAGTGTTATACACAGCACCCCCCTAATAGTGTTATACACAGCACCCCCCTAATATTGTTATACACAGCACCCCCCTAATAGTGTTATACACAGCACCCCCCTAATAGTTTAATACACAGCACCCCCCTAATAGTGTTATACACAGCACCCCCCTAATAGTGTTATACAAAGCACCCCCCCTAATAGTTTAATACACAGCACCCCCCTAATAGTGTTATACACAGCACCCCCCTAATAGTTTAATACACAGCACCCCCCTAATAGTTTAATACACATCACCCCCCTAATAATTTAATACACAGCACCCCCCTAATAGTGTTATACACAGCACCCCCCTAATTGTTTACTACACAGCACCCCCCTAGTAGTGTTATACACAGCACCCCCCTAATAATTTAATACACAGCACCCCCCTAATAATTTAATACACAGCACCCCCTAATAGTGTTATACACAGCAGCCCCCTAATAGTTTAATACACAGCACCCCCCCTAATAGTTTAATACACAGCACCCCCCTAATAGTGTTATACACAGCACCCCCCTAATAGTGTTATACACAGCACCCCCCTAATAGTTTAATACACAGCACCCCAATAATAGTGTTATACACAGCACCCCCCCTAATAGTTTAATACACAGCACCCCCCTAATAGTGTTATACACAGCACCCCCCTAATAGTGTTATACACAGAACCCCCTTAATAGTGTTATACACAGCACCCCCCTAATATTTTAATACACAGCACCCCCTAATAGTGTTATACTCAGCACCCCCCAAATAGTGTTATACACAGCACCCCCCTAATAGTTTAATACACAGCACCCCCCTAATAGTGTTATACACAGCACCCCCCTAATAGTTTAATACACAGCACCCCCCTAATAGTTTAATACACAACACCCCCCCTAATAATTTAATACACAGCACCCCCCCTAATACTGTTATACACAGCACCCCCCTAATAGTGTTATACACAGAACCCCCCTAATAATTTAATACACAGCACCCCAATAATAGTGTTATACACAGCACCCCCCCTAATAGTTTAATACACAGCACCCCAATAATAGTGTTATACACAGCACCCCCCTAATAGTTTAATACACAGCACCCCCTAATAGTGTTATACACAGCACCCCCCTAATAGTGTTATACACAGAGCCCCCTAATATTGTTATTCACAGCACCCCCCCTAATAGTGTTATACACAGCACCCCCCTAATAGTTTAATACACAGCACCCCCCTAATAGTGTTATACACAGCACCCCCCTAATAGTGTTATACAAAGCACCCCCCCTAATAGTTTAATACACAGCACCCCCCTAATAGTGTTATACACAGCACCCCCCTAATAGTTTAATACACAGCACCCCCCTAATAGTTTAATACACATCACCCCCTAATAATTTAATACACAGCACCCCCCTAATAGTGTTATACACAGCACCCCCCTAATTGTTTACTACACAGCACTCCCCTAGTAGTGTTATACTCAGCACCCCCCTAATAATTTAATACACAGCACCCCCCTAATAGTTTAATACACAGCACCCCCCCTAATAGTTTAATACACAACACCCCCCTAATAATTTAATACACAGCACCCCCCTAATAGTGTTATACACAGCAGCCCCCCTAATAGTTTAATACACAACACCCCCCTAATAGTTTAATACACAGCACCCCCCCTAATAGTGTTATACACAGCACCCCCCTAATAGTGTTATACACAGCACCCCCCTAATAGTTTAATACACAGCACCCCAATAATAAAGTTATACACAGCACCCCCCCTAATAGTTTAATACACAGCACCCCCCTAATAGTGTTATACACAGCACCCCCCTAATAGTGTTATACACAGAACCCCCCTTAATAGTGTTATACACAGCACCCCCCTAATATTTTAATACACAGCACCCCCTAATAGTGTTATACTCAGCACCCCCCTAATAGTATTATACACAGCACCCCCCTAATAGTTTAATACACAGCACACCCCTAATAGTGTTATACACAGCACACCCCTAATAGTTTAATACACAGCAGCCCCCTAATAGTTTAATACACAACACCCCCCTAATAATTTAATACACAGCACCCCAATAATAGTGTTATACACAGCACCCCCCTAATAGTTTAATACACAGCACCCCAATAATAGTGTTATACACAGCACCCCCCTAATAGTTTAATACACAGCACCCCCCAATAGTGTTATACACAGCACCCCCCTAATAGTGTTATACACAGCACCCCCCCTAATAGTTTAATACACAGCACCCCCTAATTGTTTAATACACAGCACCCCCCTAATTGTTTAATACACAGCACCCCCCTAATAATTTAATACACAGCACCCCCCTAATAGTGTTATACACAGCACCCCCTAATAGTTTAATACACAGCACCCCAATAATAGTGTTATACACAGCACCCCCCTAATAGTTTAATACACAGCACCAACCTATTAGTGTTATACACAGCACCCCCCTAATAGTGTTATACACAGCACCCCCCTAATATTGTTATACACAGCACCCCCCTAATAGTGTTATACACAGCACCCCCCAATAGTTTAATACACAGCACCCCCCTAATAGTGTTATACACAGCACCCCCCTAATAGTGTTATACAAAGCACCCCCCTAATAGTTTAATACACAGCACCCCCCTAATAGTGTTATACACAGCACCCCCCTAATAGTTTAATACACAGCACCCCCCTAATAGTTTAATACACAACACCCCCCTAATAATTTAATACACAGCACCCCCCTAATACTGTTATACACAGCACCCCCCCTAATAGTGTTATACACAGAACCCCCCTATTAATTTAATACACAGCACCCCAATAATAGTGTTATACACAGCACCCCCCTAATAGTTTAATACACAGCACCCCAATAATAGTGTTATACACAGCACCCCCCTAATAGTTTAATACACAGCACCCCCCTAATAGTGTTATACACAGCACCCCCCCTAATAGTTTAATACACAGCACCCCCCTAATTGTTTAATACACAGCACCCCCCTAATTGTTTAATACACAGCACCCCCCTAATAATTTAATACACAGCACCCCCCCTAATAGTGTTATACACAGCAACCCCCTAATAGTTTAATACACAGCACCCCAATAATAGTGTTATACACAGCACCCCCCCTAATAGTTTAATACACAGCACCCCCCTAATAGTGTTATACACAGCACCCCCCTAATAGTGTTATACACAGCACCCCCCTAATATTGTTATACACAGCACCCCCCTAATAGTGTTATACACAGCACCCCCCTAATAGTGTTATACACAGAACCCCCCTAATGATTTAATACACAGCACCCCAATAATAGTGTTATACACAGCACCCCCCTAATAGTTTAATACACAGCACCCCAATAATAGTGTTATACACAGCACCCCCCTAATAGTTTAATACACAGCACCCCCCCAATAGTGTTATACACAGCACCCCCCTAATAGTTTAATACACAGCACCCCCCTAATTGTTTAATACACAGCACCCCCTAATAGTGTTATACACAGCACCCCCCTAATAGTTTAATACACAGCACCCCCCTAATAGTGTTATACACAGAACCCCCCTAATAGTGTTATACACAGCACCCCCCTAATAGTTTAATACACAGCACCCCCCTAATAGTATTATACACAGCACCCCCCCTAATAGTTTAATACACAGCACCCCAATAATAGTGTTATACACAGCACCCCCCTAATAGTTTTAATACACAGCACCCCCCCTAATAGTGTTATACACAGCACCCCCCTAATAGTGTTATACACAGCACCCCCCTAATAGTTTAATACACAGCACCCCCTAATAGTGTTATACACAGCACCCCCCTAATAGTTTAAAACACAGCACCCCCCTAATAGTGTTATACACAGAACCCCCCTAATAGTGTTATACACAGCACCCCCCTAATAGTTTAATACACAGCACCCCCCTAATAGTATTATACACAGCACCCCCCTAATTGTTTAATACACAGCACCCCCCTAATAATTTAATACACAGCACCCCCCCTAATAGTGTTATACACAGCACCCCCCTAATAGTGTTATACACAGCACCCCCCTAATAGTTTAATACACAGCACCCCAATAATAGTGTTACACACAGCACCCCCCTAATAGTTTTAATACACAGCACCCCCCTAATAGTGTTATACACAGCACCCCCCTAATAGTGTTATACACAGCACCCCCCCTAATAGTTTAATACACAGCACCCCCTAATAGTGTTATACACAGCACCCCCCTAATAGTTTAATACACAGCACCCCCCTAATAGTGTTATACACAGAACCCCCCTAATAGTGTTATACACAGCACCCCCCTAATAGTTTAATACACAGCACCCCCCTAATAGTATTATACACAGCACCCCCCTAATAGTGTTATACACAGCACCCCCCTAATAGTTTAATACACAGCACCCCCCTAATAGTGTTATACACAGCACCCCCCTAATAGTTTTTATACACATCACACCAATAATAGTGTTATACACAGCACCCCCCTAATAGTTTAATACACAGCACGCCCCTAATAGTGTTATACACAGCACCCCCTAATATTGTTATACACAGCACCCCCCCTAATAGTGTTATACACAGCACCCCCCTAATAGTTTAATACACAGCACCCCCCTAATAGTGTTTATACACAGCACCCCCCTAATAGTGTTATACAAAGCACCCCCCTAATAGTTTAATACACAGCACCCCCCTAATAGTGTTATACACAGCACCCCCCCTAATAGTTTAATACACAGCACCCCCCTAATAGTTTAATACACATCACCCCCCTAATAATTTAATACACAGCACCCCCCCTAATAGTGTTATACACAGCACCCCCCCTAATAGTTTTATACACATCACACCAATAATAGTGTTATACACAGCACCCCCCTAATAGTTTAATACACAGCACGCCCCTAATAGTGTTATACACAGCACCCCCCTAATAGTGTTATACACAGCACCCCCCTAATATTGTTATACACAGCACCCCCCTAATAGTGTTATACACAGCACCCTCCTAATAGTTTAATACACAGCACCCCCCTAATAGTGTTATACACAGCACCCCCCTAATAGTGTTATACAAAGCACCCCCCTAATAGTTTAATACACAGCACCCCCCTAATAGTGTTATACACAGCACCCCCCTAATAGTTTAATACACAGCACCCCCCTAATAGTTTAATACACATCACCCCCCTAATAATTTAATACACAGCACCCCCCTAATAGTGTTATACACAGCACCCCCCTAATTGTTTACTACACAGCACCCCCCTAGTAGTGTTATACACAGCACCCCCCCTAATAATTTAATACACAGCACCCCCCTAATAATTTAATACACAGCACCCCCTAATAGTGTTATACACAGCAGCCCCCTAATAGTTTAATACACAGCACCCCCCTAATAGTTTAATACACAGCACCCCCCTAATAGTGTTATACACAGCACCCCCCTAATAGTGTTATACACAGCACCCCCCTAATAGTTTAATACACAGCACCCCAATAATAGTGTTATACACAGCACCCCCCTAATAGTTTAATACACAGCACCCCCCTAATAGTGTTATACACAGCACCCCCCTAATAGTGTTATACACAGAACCCCCTTAATAGTGTTATACACAGCACCCCCCTAATATTTTAATACACAGCACCCCCTAATAGTGTTATACTCAGCACCCCCCAAATAGTGTTATACACAGCACCCCCCTAATAGTTTAATACACAGCACCCCCCTAATAGTGTTATACACAGCACCCCCCTAATAGTTTAATACACAGCACCCCCCTAATAGTTTAATACACAACACCCCCCTAATAATTTAATACACAGCACCCCCCTAATACTGTTATACACAGCACCCCCCTAATAGTGTTATACACAGAACCCCCCTAATAATTTAATACACAGCACCCCAATAATAGTGTTATACACAGCACCCCCCTAATAGTTTAATACACAGCACCCCAATAATAGTGTTATACACAGCACCCCCCTAATAGTTTAATACACAGCACCCCCTAATAGTGTTATACACAGCACCCCCCTAATAGTGTTATACACAGAGCCCCCTAATATTGTTATTCACAGCACCCCCCTAATAGTGTTATACACAGCACCCCCCTAATAGTTTAATACACAGCACCCCCCTAATAGTGTTATACACAGCACCCCCCTAATAGTGTTATACAAAGCACCCCCCTAATAGTTTAATACACAGCACCCCCCTAATAGTGTTATACACAGCACCCCCCTAATAGTTTAATACACAGCACCCCCCTAATAGTTTAATACACATCACCCCCTAATAATTTAATACACAGCACCCCCCTAATAGTGTTATACACAGCACCCCCCTAATTGTTTACTACACAGCACTCCCCTAGTAGTGTTATACTCAGCACCCCCCTAATAATTTAATACACAGCACCCCCCTAATAGTTTAATACACAGCACCCCCCTAATAGTGTTATACACAGCACCCCCCTAATAGTTTAATACACAGCACCCCCTAATAGTGTTATACACAGCACCCCCCTAATAGTTTAATACACAGCACCCCCCTAATAGTGTTATACACAGAACCCCCCTAATAGTGTTATACACAGCACCCCCCTAATAGTTTAATACACAGCACCCCCCTAATAGTATTATACACAGCACCCCCCTAATAGTGTTATACACAGCACCCCCCTAATAGTTTAATACACAGCACCCCCCTAATAGTGTTATACACAGCACCCCCCTAATAGTTTTATACACATCACACCAATAATAGTGTTATACACAGCACCCCCCTAATAGTTTAATACACAGCACGCCCCTAATAGTGTTATACACAGCACCCCCCTAATAGTGTTATACACAGCACCCCCCTAATATTGTTATACACAGCACCCCCCTAATAGTGTTATACACAGCACCCCCCTAATAGTTTAATACACAGCACCCCCCTAATAGTGTTATACACAGCACCCCCCTAATAGTGTTATACAAAGCACCCCCCTAATAGTTTAATACACAGCACCCCCCTAATAGTGTTATACACAGCACCCCCCTAATAGTTTAATACACAGCACCCCCCTAATAGTTTAATACACATCACCCCCCTAATAATTTAATACACAGCACCCCCCTAATAGTGTTATACACAGCACCCCCCTAATAGTTTTATACACATCACACCAATAATAGTGTTATACACAGCACCCCCCTAATAGTTTAATACACAGCACGCCCCTAATAGTGTTATACACAGCACCCCCCTAATAGTGTTATACACAGCACCCCCCTAATATTGTTATACACAGCACCCCCCTAATAGTGTTATACACAGCACCCCCCTAATAGTTTAATACACAGCACCCCCCTAATAGTGTTATACACAGCACCCCCCTAATAGTGTTATACAAAGCACCCCCCTAATAGTTTAATACACAGCACCCCCCTAATAGTGTTATACACAGCACCCCCCCTAATAGTTTAATACACAGCACCCCCCTAATAGTTTAATACACATCACCCCCCTAATAATTTAATACACAGCACCCCCCTAATAGTGTTATACACAGCACCCCCCTAATTGTTTACTACACAGCACCCCCCTAGTAGTGTTATACACAGCACCCCCCTAATAATTTAATACACAGCACCCCCCTAATAATTTAATACACAGCACCCCCTAATAGTGTTATACACAGCAGCCCCCTAATAGTTTAATACACAGCACCCCCCTAATAGTTTAATACACAGCACCCCCCTAATAGTGTTATACACAGCACCCCCCTAATAGTGTTATACACAGCACCCCCCTAATAGTTTAATACACAGCACCCCAATAATAGTGTTATACACAGCACCCCCCTAATAGTTTAATACACAGCACCCCCCTAATAGTGTTATACACAGCACCCCCCTAATAGTGTTATACACAGAACCCCCTTAATAGTGTTATACACAGCACCCCCCTAATATTTTAATACACAGCACCCCCTAATAGTGTTATACTCAGCACCCCCCAAATAGTGTTATACACAGCACCCCCCTAATAGTTTAATACACAGCACCCCCCTAATAGTGTTATACACAGCACCCCCCTAATAGTTTAATACACAGCACCCCCCTAATAGTTTAATACACAACACCCCCCTAATAATTTAATACACAGCACCCCCCTAATACTGTTATACACAGCACCCCCCTAATAGTGTTATACACAGAACCCCCCTAATAATTTAATACACAGCACCCCAATAATAGTGTTATACACAGCACCCCCCTAATAGTTTAATACACAGCACCCCAATAATAGTGTTATACACAGCACCCCCCTAATAGTTTAATACACAGCACCCCCTAATAGTGTTATACACAGCACCCCCCTAATAGTGTTATACACAGAGCCCCCTAATATTGTTATTCACAGCACCCCCCTAATAGTGTTATACACAGCACCCCCCTAATAGTTTAATACACAGCACCCCCCTAATAGTGTTATACACAGCACCCCCCTAATAGTGTTATACAAAGCACCCCCCTAATAGTTTAATACACAGCAACCCCCATAATAGTGTTATACACAGCACCCCCCTAATAGTTTAATACACAGCACCCCCCTAATAGTTTAATACACATCACCCCCTAATAATTTAATACACAGCACCCCCCTAATAGTGTTATACACAGCACCCCCCCTAATTGTTTACTACACAGCACCCCCCTAGTAGTGTTATACTCAGCACCCCCCTAATAATTTAATACACAGCACCCCCCTAATAGTTTAATACACAGCACCCCCCTAATAGTTTAATACACAACACCCCCCTAATAATTTAATACACAGCACCCCCTAATAGTGTTATACACAGCAGCCCCCTAATAGTTTAATACACAACACCCCCCTAATAGTTTAATACACAGCACCCCCCTAATAGTGTTATACACAGCACCCCCCTAATAGTGTTATACACAGCACCCCCCTAATAGTTTAATACACAGCACCCCAATAATAGTGTTATACACAGCACCCCCCTAATAGTTTAATACACAGCACCCCCCTAATAGTGTTATACACAGCACCCCCCTAATAGTGTTATACACAGAACCCCCTTAATAGTGTTATACACAGCACCCCCCTAATATTTTAATACACAGCACCCCCTAATAGTGTTATACTCAGCACCCCCCTAATAGTATTATACACAGCACCCCCCTAATAGTTTAATACACAGCACTCCCCTAATAGTGTTATACACAGCACACCCCTAATAGTTTAATACACAGCAGCCCCCTAATAGTTTAATACACAACACCCCCCTAATAATTTAATACACAGCACCCCCCTAATACTGTTATACACAGCACCCCCCTAATAGTGTTATACACAGAACCCCCCTAATAATTTAATACACAGCACCCCAATTATAGTGTTATACACAGCACCCCCCTAATAGTTTAATACACAGCACCCCAATAATAGTGTTATACACAGCACCCCCCTAATAGTTTAATACACAGCACCCCCCCAATAGTGTTATACACAGCACCCCCCTAATAGTTTAATACACAGCACCCCCCTAATTGTTTAATACACAGCACCCCCCTAATTGTTTAATACACAGCACCCCCCTAATAATTTAATACACAGCACCCCCCTAATAGTGTTATACACAGCACCCCCCCAATAGTGTTATACACAGCACCCCCCTAATAGTTTAATACACAGCACCCCAATAATAGTGTTATACACAGCACCCCCCTAATAGTTTAATACACAGCACCCCCCTAATAGTGTTATACACAGCACCCCCCTAATAGTGTTATACACAGAACCCCCCTAATATTTTAATACACAGCACCCCAATAATAGTGTTATACACAGCACCCCCCTAATAGTTTAATACACAGCACCCCAATAATAGTGTTATACACAGCACCCCCCTAATAGTTTAATACACAGCACCCCCCAATAGTGTTATACACAGCACCCCCCTAATAGTGTTATACACAGCACCCCCCTAATAGTTTAATACACAGCACCCCCTAATTGTTTAATACACAGCACCCCCCTAATTGTTTAATACACAGCACCCCCCTAATAATTTAATACACAGCACCCCCCTAATAGTGTTATACACAGCACCCCCCTAATAGTTTAATACACAGCACCCCAATAATAGTGTTATACACAGCACCCCCCTAAGAGTTTAATACACAGCACCAACCTAATAGTGTTATACACAGCACCCCCCTAACAGTGTTATACACAGCACCCCCCTAATATTGTTATACACAGCACCCCCCTAATAGTGTTATACACAGCACCCCCCTAATAGTTTAATACACAGCACCCGCCTAATAGTGTTATACACAGCACCCCCCTAATAGTGTTATACAAAGCACCCCCCTAATAGTTTAATACACAGCACCCCCCTAATAGTGTTATACACAGCACCCCCCTAATAGTGTTATACAAAGCACCCCAATAATAGTGTTATACACAGCACCCCCCTAATAGTTTAATACACAGCACCCCAATAATAGTGTTATACACAGCACCCCCCTAATAGTTTAATACACAGCACCCCCCCAATAGTGTTATACACAGCACCCCCCTAATAGTGTTATACACAGCACCCCCCTAATAGTTTAATACACAGCACCCCCCTAATTGTTTAATACACTGCACCCCCCTAATTGTTTAATACACAGCACCCCCCTAATAATTTAATACACAGCACCCCCCTAATAGTTTAATACACAGCACCCCAATAATAGTGTTATACACAGCACCCCCCTAATAGTTTAATACACAGCACCAACCTAATAGTGTTATACACAGCACCCCCCTAATAGTTTAATACACAGCACCCCCTAATAGTGTTATACACAGCACCCCCCTAATAGTTTAATACACAGCACCCCCCTAATAGTGTTATACACAGAACCCCCCTAATAGTGTTATACACAGCACCCCCCTAATAGTTTAATACACAGCACCAACCTAATAGTGTTATACACAGCACCCCCCTAATAATTTAATACACAGCACCCCCCTAATTGTGTTATACACAGCACCCCCCTAATAGTTTAATACACAGCACCCCAATAATAGTGTTATACACAGCACCCCCCTAATAGTTTAATACACAGCACCAACCTAATAGTGTTATACACAGCACCCCCCTAATAGTATTATACACAGCACCCCCCTAATAGTGTTATACACAGCACCCCCCTAATTGTTTAATACACAGCACCCCCCTAATTGTTTAATACACAGCACCCCCCTAATAATTTAATACACAGCACCCCCCTAATAGTGTTATACACAGCACCCCCCTAATAGTTTAATACACAGCACCCCAATAATAGTGTTATACACAGCACCCCCCTAATAGTTTAATACACAGCACCCCCCTAATAGTGTTATACACAGCACCCCCCTAATAGTGTTATACACAGCACCCCCCTAATATTGTTATACACAGCACCCCCCTAATAGTGTTATACACAGCACCCCCCTAATAGTGTTATACACAGAACCCCCCTAATAATTTAATACACAGCACCCCAATAATAGTGTTATACACAGCACCCCCCTAATAGTTTAATACACAGCACCCCAATAATAGTGTTATACACAGCACCCCCCTAATAGTTTAATACACAGCACCCCCCCAATAGTGTTATACACAGCACCCCCCTAATAGTTTAATACACAGCACCCCCCTAATTGTTTAATACACAGCACCCCCCTAATTGTTTAATACACAGCACCCCCCTAATAATTTAATGCACAGCACCCCCCTAATAGTGTTATACACAGCACCCCCCTAATAGTGTTATACACAGCACCCCCCTAATAGTTTAATACACAGCACCCCAATAATAGTGTTATACACAGCACCCCCCTAATAGTTTAATACACAGCACCAACCTAATAGTGTTATACACAGCACCCCCCTAATAGTGTTATACACAGCAGCCCCCCTAATATTGTTATACACAGCACCCCCCTAATAGTGTTATACACAGCACCCCCCTAATAGTTTAATACACAGCACCCCAATAATAGTGTTATACACAGCACCCCCCTAATAGTTTAATACACAGCACCCCCCTAATAGTGTTATACACAGCACCACCCTAATAGTGTTATACACAGCACCCCCCTAATATTGTTATACACAGCACCCCCCTAATAGTGTTATACACAGCACCCCCCTAATAGTTTAATACACAGCACCCCCCTAATAGTGTTATACACAGCACCCCCCTAATAGTGTTATACAAAGCACCCCCCTAATAGTTTAATACACAGCACCCCCCTAATAGTGTTATACACAGCACCCCCCTAATAGTTTAATACACAGCACCCCCCTAATAGTGTTATACACAGCACCCCCCTAATAGTGTTATACACAGAACCCCCCCTAATAATTTAATACACAGCACCCCAATAATAGTGTTATACACAGCACCCCCCTAATAGTTTAATACACAGCACCCCAATAATAGTGTTATACACAGCACCCCCCTAATAGTGTTATACACAGCACCCCCCTAATAGTTTAATACACAGCACCCCCTAATTGTTTAATACACAGCACCCCCCTAATTGTTTAATACACAGCACCCCCCAAATAATTTAATACACAGCACCCCCCTAATAGTGTTATACACAGCACCCCCTAATAGTTTAATACACAGCACCCCAATAATAGTGTTATACACAGCACCCCCCTAATAGTTTAATACACAGCACCAACCTAATAGTGTTATACACAGCACCCCCCTAATAGTGTTATACACAGCACCCCCCTAATATTGTTATACACAGCACCCCCCTAATAGTGTTATACACAGCACCCCCCAATAGTTTAATACACAGCACCCCCCTAATAGTGTTATACACAGCACCCCCCTAATAGTGTTATACAAAGCACCCCCCTAATAGTTTAATACACAGCACCCCCCTAATAGTGTTATACACAGCACCCCCCTAATAGTTTAATACACAGCACCCCCCTAATAGTTTAATACACAACACCCCCCTAATAATTTAATACACAGCACCCCCCCTAATACTGTTATACACAGCACCCCCCTAATAGTGTTATACACAGAACCCCCCTAATAATTTAATACACAGCACCCCAATAATAGTGTTATACACAGCACCCCCCTAATAGTTTAATACACAGCACCCCAATAATAGTGTTATACACAGCACCCCCCTAATAGTTTAATACACAGCACCCCCCTAATAGTGTTATACACAGCACCCCCCTAATAGTTTAATACACAGCACCCCCCTAATTGTTTAATACACAGCACCCCCCTAATTGTTTAATACACAGCACCCCCCTAATAATTTAATACACAGCACCCCCCTAATAGTGTTATACACAGCACCCCCCTAATAGTTTAATACACAGCACCCCAATAATAGTGTTATACACAGCACCCCCCTAATAGTTTAATACACAGCACCCCCCTAATAGTGTTATACACAGCACCCCCCTAATAGTGTTATACACAGCACCCCCCTAATATTGTTATACACAGCACCCCCCTAATAGTGTTATACACAGCACCCCCCTAATAGTGTTATACACAGAACCCCCCTAATAATTTAATACACAGCACCCCAATAATAGTGTTATACACAGCACCCCCCTAATAGTTTAATACACAGCACCCCAATAATAGTGTTATACACAGCACCCCCCTAATAGTTTAATACACAGCACCCCCCAATAGTGTTATACACAGCACCCCCCTAATAGTTTAATACACAGCACCCCCCTAATTGTTTAATACACAGCACCCCCTAATAGTGTTATACACAGCACCCCCCTAATAGTTTAATACACAGCACCCCCCTAGAACCCCCCTAATAGTGTTATACACAGCACCCCCCTAATAGTTTAATACACAGCACCCCCCTAATAGTATTATACACAGCACCCCCCTAATAGTTTAATACACAGCACCCCAATAATAGTGTTATACACAGCACCCCCCTAATAGTTTAATACACAGCACCCCCCTAATAGTGTTATACACAGCACCCCCCTAATAGTGTTATACACAGCACCCCCCTAATAGTTTAATACACAGCACCCCCTAATAGTGTTATACACAGCACCCCCCTAATAGTTTAATACACAGCACCCCCCTAATAGTGTTATACACAGAACCCCCCTAATAGTGTTATACACAGCACCCCCCTAATAGTTTAATACACAGCACCCCCCTAATAGTATTATACACAGCACCCCCCTAATTGTTTAATACACAGCACCCCCCTAATAATTTAATACACAGCACCCCCCTAATAGTGTTATACACAGCACCCCCCTAATAGTGTTATACACAGCACCCCCCTAATAGTTTAATACACAGCACCCCAATAATAGTGTTATACACAGCACCCCCCTAATAGTTTAATACACAGCACCCCCCTAATAGTGTTATACACAGCACCCCCCTAATAGTGTTATACACAGCACCCCCCTAATAGTTTAATACACAGCACCCCCTAATAGTGTTATACACAGCACCCCCCTAATAGTTTAATACACAGCACCCCCCTAATAGTGTTATACACAGAACCCCCCTAATAGTGTTATACACAGCACCCCCCTAATAGTTTAATACACAGCACCCCCCTAATAGTATTATACACAGCACCCCCCTAATAGTGTTATACACAGCACCCCCCTAATAGTTTAATACACAGCACCCCCCTAATAGTGTTATACACAGCACCCCCCTAATAGTTTTATACACATCACACCAATAATAGTGTTATACACAGCACCCCCCTAATAGTTTAATACACAGCACGCCCCTAATAGTGTTATACACAGCACCCCCCTAATAGTGTTATACACAGCACCCCCCTAATATTGTTATACACAGCACCCCCCTAATAGTGTTATACACAGCACCCCCCTAATAGTTTAATACACAGCACCCCCCTAATAGTGTTATACACAGCACCCCCCTAATAGTGTTATACAAAGCACCCCCCTAATAGTTTAATACACAGCACCCCCCTAATAGTTTAATACACAGCACCCCCCTAATAGTTTAATACACATCACCCCCCTAATAATTTAATACACAGCACCCCCCTAATAGTGTTATACACAGCACCCCCCTAATTGTTTACTACACAGCACCCCCCTAGTAGTGTTATACACAGCACCCCCCTAATAATTTAATACACAGCACCCCCCTAATAATTTAATACACAGCACCCCCTAATAGTGTTATACACAGCAGCCCCCTAATAGTTTAATACACAGCACCCCCCTAATAGTTTAATACACAGCACCCCCCTAATAGTGTTATACACAGCACCCCCCTAATAGTGTTATACACAGCACCCCCCTAATAGTTTAATACACAGCACCCCAATAATAGTGTTATACACAGCACCCCCCTAATAGTTTAATACACAGCACCCCCCTAATAGTGTTATACACAGCACCCCCCTAATAGTGTTATACACAGAACCCCCTTAATAGTGTTATACACAGCACCCCCCTAATATTTTAATACACAGCACCCCCTAATAGTGTTATACTCAGCACCCCCCAAATAGTGTTATACACAGCACCCCCCTAATAGTTTAATACACAGCACCCCCCTAATAGTGTTATACACAGCACCCCCCTAATAGTTTAATACACAGCACCCCCCTAATAGTTTAATACACAACACCCCCCTAATAATTTAATACACAGCACCCCCCTAATACTGTTATACACAGCACCCCCCTAATAGTGTTATACACAGAACCCCCCTAATAATTTAATACACAGCACCCCAATAATAGTGTTATACACAGCACCCCCCTAATAGTTTAATACACAGCACCCCAATAATAGTGTTATACACAGCACCCCCCTAATAGTTTAATACACAGCACCCCCTAATAGTGTTATACACAGCACCCCCCTAATAGTGTTATACACAGAGCCCCCTAATATTGTTATACACAGCACCCCCCTAATAGTGTTATACACAGCACCCCCCTAATAGTTTAATACACAGCACCCCCCTAATAGTGTTATACACAGCACCCCCCTAATAGTGTTATACAAAGCACCCCCCTAATAGTTTAATACACAGCACCCCCCTAATAGTGTTATACACAGCACCCCCCTAATAGTTTAATACACAGCACCCCCCTAATAGTTTAATACACATCACCCCCTAATAATTTAATACACAGCACCAACCTAATAGTGTTATACACAGCACCCCCCTAATAGTATTATACACAGCACCCCCCTAATAGTGTTATACACAGCACCCCCCTAATTGTTTAATACACAGCACCCCCCTAATTGTTTAATACACAGCACCCCCCTAATAATTTAATACACAGCACCCCCCTAATAGTGTTATACACAGCACCCCCCTAATAGTTTAATACACAGCACCCCAATAATAGTGTTATACACAGCACCCCCCTAATAGTTTAATACACAGCACCCCCCTAATAGTGTTATACACAGCACCCCCCTAATAGTGTTATACACAGCACCCCCCTAATATTGTTATACACAGCACCCCCCTAATAGTGTTATACACAGCACCCCCCTAATAGTGTTATACACAGAACCCCCCTAATAATTTAATACACAGCACCCCAATAATAGTGTTATACACAGCACCCCCCTAATAGTTTAATACACAGCACCCCAATAATAGTGTTATACACAGCACCCCCCTAATAGTTTAATACACAGCACCCCCCCAATAGTGTTATACACAGCACCCCCCTAATAGTTTAATACACAGCACCCCCCTAATTGTTTAATACACAGCACCCCCCTAATTGTTTAATACACAGCACCCCCCTAATAATTTAATGCACAGCACCCCCCTAATAGTGTTATACACAGCACCCCCCTAATAGTGTTATACACAGCACCCCCCTAATAGTTTAATACACAGCACCCCAATAATAGTGTTATACACAGCACCCCCCTAATAGTTTAATACACAGCACCAACCTAATAGTGTTATACACAGCACCCCCCTAATAGTGTTATACACAGCAGCCCCCTAATATTGTTATACACAGCACCCCCCTAATAGTGTTATACACAGCACCCCCCTAATAGTTTAATACACAGCACCCCAATAATAGTGTTATACACAGCACCCCCCTAATAGTTTAATACACAGCACCCCCCTAATAGTGTTATACACAGCACCACCCTAATAGTGTTATACACAGCACCCCCCTAATATTGTTATACACAGCACCCCCCTAATAGTGTTATACACAGCACCCCCCTAATAGTTTAATACACAGCACCCCCCTAATAGTGTTATACACAGCACCCCCCTAATAGTGTTATACAAAGCACCCCCCTAATAGTTTAATACACAGCACCCCCCTAATAGTGTTATACACAGCACCCCCCTAATAGTTTAATACACAGCACCCCCCTAATAGTGTTATACACAGCACCCCCCTAATAGTGTTATACACAGAACCCCCCCTAATAATTTAATACACAGCACCCCAATAATAGTGTTATACACAGCACCCCCCTAATAGTTTAATACACAGCACCCCAATAATAGTGTTATACACAGCACCCCCCTAATAGTTTAATACACAGCACCCCCCAATAGTGTTATACACAGCACCCCCCTAATAGTGTTATACACAGCACCCCCCTAATAGTTTAATACACAGCACCCCCTAATTGTTTAATACACAGCACCCCCCTAATTGTTTAATACACAGCACCCCCCAAATAATTTAATACACAGCACCCCCCTAATAGTGTTATACACAGCACCCCCTAATAGTTTAATACACAGCACCCCAATAATAGTGTTATACACAGCACCCCCCTAATAGTTTAATACACAGCACCAACCTAATAGTGTTATACACAGCACCCCCCTAATAGTGTTATACACAGCACCCCCCTAATATTGTTATACACAGCACCCCCCTAATAGTGTTATACACAGCACCCCCCAATAGTTTAATACACAGCACCCCCCTAATAGTGTTATACACAGCACCCCCCTAATAGTGTTATACAAAGCACCCCCCTAATAGTTTAATACACAGCACCCCCCTAATAGTGTTATACACAGCACCCCCCTAATAGTTTAATACACAGCACCCCCCTAATAGTTTAATACACAACACCCCCCTAATAATTTAATACACAGCACCCCCCCTAATACTGTTATACACAGCACCCCCCTAATAGTGTTATACACAGAACCCCCCTAATAATTTAATACACAGCACCCCAATAATAGTGTTATACACAGCACCCCCCTAATAGTTTAATACACAGCACCCCAATAATAGTGTTATACACAGCACCCCCCTAATAGTTTAATACACAGCACCCCCCTAATAGTGTTATACACAGCACCCCCCTAATAGTTTAATACACAGCACCCCCCTAATTGTTTAATACACAGCACCCCCCTAATTGTTTAATACACAGCACCCCCCTAATAATTTAATACACAGCACCCCCCTAATAGTGTTATACACAGCACCCCCCTAATAGTTTAATACACAGCACCCCAATAATAGTGTTATACACAGCACCCCCCTAATAGTTTAATACACAGCACCCCCCTAATAGTGTTATACACAGCACCCCCCTAATAGTGTTATACACAGCACCCCCCTAATATTGTTATACACAGCACCCCCCTAATAGTGTTATACACAGCACCCCCCTAATAGTGTTATACACAGAACCCCCCTAATAATTTAATACACAGCACCCCAATAATAGTGTTATACACAGCACCCCCCTAATAGTTTAATACACAGCACCCCAATAATAGTGTTATACACAGCACCCCCCTAATAGTTTAATACACAGCACCCCCCAATAGTGTTATACACAGCACCCCCCTAATAGTTTAATACACAGCACCCCCCTAATTGTTTAATACACAGCACCCCCTAATAGTGTTATACACAGCACCCCCCTAATAGTTTAATACACAGCACCCCCCTAGAACCCCCCTAATAGTGTTATACACAGCACCCCCCTAATAGTTTAATACACAGCACCCCCCTAATAGTATTATACACAGCACCCCCCTAATAGTTTAATACACAGCACCCCAATAATAGTGTTATACACAGCACCCCCCTAATAGTTTAATACACAGCACCCCCCTAATAGTGTTATACACAGCACCCCCCTAATAGTGTTATACACAGCACCCCCCTAATAGTTTAATACACAGCACCCCCTAATAGTGTTATACACAGCACCCCCCTAATAGTTTAATACACAGCACCCCCCTAATAGTGTTATACACAGAACCCCCCTAATAGTGTTATACACAGCACCCCCCTAATAGTTTAATACACAGCACCCCCCTAATAGTATTATACACAGCACCCCCCTAATTGTTTAATACACAGCACCCCCCTAATAATTTAATACACAGCACCCCCCTAATAGTGTTATACACAGCACCCCCCTAATAGTGTTATACACAGCACCCCCCTAATAGTTTAATACACAGCACCCCAATAATAGTGTTATACACAGCACCCCCCTAATAGTTTAATACACAGCACCCCCCTAATAGTGTTATACACAGCACCCCCCTAATAGTGTTATACACAGCACCCCCCTAATAGTTTAATACACAGCACCCCCTAATAGTGTTATACACAGCACCCCCCTAATAGTTTAATACACAGCACCCCCCTAATAGTGTTATACACAGAACCCCCCTAATAGTGTTATACACAGCACCCCCCTAATAGTTTAATACACAGCACCCCCCTAATAGTATTATACACAGCACCCCCCTAATAGTGTTATACACAGCACCCCCCTAATAGTTTAATACACAGCACCCCCCTAATAGTGTTATACACAGCACCCCCCTAATAGTTTTATACACATCACACCAATAATAGTGTTATACACAGCACCCCCCTAATAGTTTAATACACAGCACGCCCCTAAAAGTGTTATACACAGCACCCCCCTAATAGTGTTATACACAGCACCCCCCTAATATTGTTATACACAGCACCCCCCTAATAGTGTTATACACAGCACCCCCCTAATAGTTTAATACACAGCACCCCCCTAATAGTGTTATACACAGCACCCCCCTAATAGTGTTATACAAAGCACCCCCCTAATAGTTTAATACACAGCACCCCCCTAATAGTTTAATACACAGCACCCCCCTAATAGTTTAATACACATCACCCCCCTAATAATTTAATACACAGCACCCCCCTAATAGTGTTATACACAGCACCCTCCTAATTGTTTACTACACAGCACCCCCCTAGTAGTGTTATACACAGCACCCCCCTAATAATTTAATACACAGCACCCCCCTAATAATTTAATACACAGCACCCCCTAATAGTGTTATACACAGCAGCCCCCTAATAGTTTAATACACAGCACCCCCCTAATAGTTTAATACACAGCACCCCCCTAATAGTGTTATACACAGCACCCCCCTAATAGTGTTATACACAGCACCCCCCTAATAGTTTAATACACAGCACCCCAATAATAGTGTTATACACAGCACCCCCCTAATAGTTTAATACACAGCACCCCCCTAATAGTGTTATACACAGCACCCCCCTAATAGTGTTATACACAGAACCCCCTTAATAGTGTTATACACAGCACCCCCCTAATATTTTAATACACAGCACCCCCTAATAGTGTTATACTCAGCACCCCCCAAATAGTGTTATACACAGCACCCCCCTAATAGTTTAATACACAGCACCCCCCTAATAGTGTTATACACAGCACCCCCCTAATAGTTTAATACACAGCACCCCCCTAATAGTTTAATACACAACACCCCCCTAATAATTTAATACACAGCACCCCCCTAATACTGTTATACACAGCACCCCCCTAATAGTGTTATACACAGAACCCCCCTAATAATTTAATACACAGCACCCCAATAATAGTGTTATACACAGCACCCCCCTAATAGTTTAATACACAGCACCCCAATAATAGTGTTATACACAGCACCCCCCTAATAGTTTAATACACAGCACCCCCTAATAGTGTTATACACAGCACCCCCCTAATAGTGTTATACACAGAGCCCCCTAATATTGTTATACACAGCACCCCCCTAATAGTGTTATACACAGCACCCCCCTAATAGTTTAATACACAGCACCCCCCTAATAGTGTTATACACAGCACCCCCCTAATAGTGTTATACAAAGCACCCCCCTAATAGTTTAATACACAGCACCCCCCTAATAGTGTTATACACAGCACCCCCCTAATAGTTTAATACACAGCACCCCCCTAATAGTTTAATACACATCACCCCCTAATAATTTAATACACAGCACCCCCCTAATAGTGTTATACACAGCACCCCCCTAATTGTTTACTACACAGCACTCCCCTAGTAGTGTTATACTCAGCACCCCCCTAATAATTTAATACACAGCACCCCCCTAATAGTTTAATACACAGCACCCCCCTAATAGTTTAATACACAACACACCCCTAATAATTTAATACACAGCACCCCCTAATAGTGTTATACACAGCAGCCCCCTAATAGTTTAATACACAACACCCCCCTAATAGTTTAATACACAGCACCCCCCTAATAGTGTTATACACAGCACCCCCCTAATAGTTTAATACACAGCACCCCAATAATAGTGTTATACACAGCACCCCCCTAATAGTTTAATACACAGCACCCCAATAATAGTGTTATACACAGCACCCCCCTAATAGTTTAATACACAGCACCCCCCTAATAGTGTTATACACAGCACCCCCCTAATAGTGTTATACACAGAACCCCCTTAATAGTGTTATACACAGCACCCCCCTAATATTTTAATACACAGCACCCACCTAATAGTGTTATACACAGCACACCCCTAATTGTTTAATACACAGCAGCCCCCTAATAGTTTAATACACAACACCCCCCTAATAATTTAATACACAGCACCCCCCTAATACTGTTATACACAGCACCCCCCTAATAGTGTTATACACAGAACCCCCCTAATAATTTAATACACAGCACCCCAATAATAGTGTTATACACAGCACCCCCCTAATAGTTTAATACACAGCACCCCAATAATAGTGTTATACACAGCACCCCCCTAATAGTTTAATACACAGCACCCCCCCAATAGTGTTATACACAGCACCCCCCTAATAGTTTAATACACAGCACCCCCCTAATTGTTTAATACACAGCACCCCCCTAATTGTTTAATACACAGCACCCCCCTAATAATTTAATACACAGCACCCCCCTAATAGTGTTATACACAGCACCCCCCTAATAGTGTTATACACAGCACCCCCCTAATAGTTTAATACACAGCACCCCAATAATAGTGTTATACACAGCACCCCCCTAATAGTTTAATACACAGCACCCCCCTAATAGTGTTATACACAGCACCCCCCTAATAGTGTTATACACAGAACCCCCCTAATATTTTAATACACAGCACCCCAATAATAGTGTTATACACAGCACCCCCCTAATAGTTTAATACACAGCACCCCAATAATAGTGTTATACACAGCACCCCCCTAATAGTTTAATACACAGCACCCCCCAATAGTGTTATACACAGCACCCCCCTAATAGTGTTATACACAGCACCCCCCTAATAGTTTAATACACAGCACCCCCTAATTGTTTAATACACAGCACCCCCCTAATTGTTTAATACACAGCACCCCCCTAATAATTTAATACACAGCACCCCCCTAATAGTGTTATACACAGCACCCCCCTAATAGTTTAATACACAGCACCCCAATAATAGTGTTATACACAGCACCCCCCTAAGAGTTTAATACACAGCACCAACCTAATAGTGTTATACACAGCACCCCCCTAATAGTGTTATACACAGCACCCCCCTAATATTGTTATACACAGCACCCCCCTAATAGTGTTATACACAGCACCCCCCTAATAGTTTAATACACAGCACCCGCCTAATAGTGTTATACACAGCACCCCCCTAATAGTGTTATACAAAGCACCCCCCTAATAGTTTAATACACAGCACCCCCCTAATAGTGTTATACACAGCACCCCCCTAATAGTGTTATACAAAGCACCCCAATAATAGTGTTATACACAGCACCCCCCTAATAGTTTAATACACAGCACCCCAATAATAGTGTTATACACAGCACCCCCCTAATAGTTTAATACACAGCACCCCCCCAATAGTGTTATACACAGCACCCCCCTAATAGTGTTATACACAGCACCCCCCTAATAGTTTAATACACAGCACCCCCCTAATTGTTTAATACACTGCACCCCCCTAATTGTTTAATACACAGCACCCCCCTAATAATTTAATACACAGCACCCCCCTAATTGTGTTATACACAGCACCCCCCTAATAGTTTAATACACAGCACCCCAATAATAGTGTTATACACAGCACCCCCCTAATAGTTTAATACACAGCACCAACCTAATAGTGTTATACACAGCACCCCCCTAATAGTTTAATACACAGCACCCCCTAATAGTGTTATACACAGCACCCCCCTAATAGTTTAATACACAGCACCCCCCTAATAGTGTTATACACAGAACCCCCCTAATAGTGTTATACACAGCACCCCCCTAATAGTTTAATACACAGCACCAACCTAATAGTGTTATACACAGCACCCCCCTAATAGTTTAATACACAGCACCCCCCTAATTGTTTAATACACAGCACCCCCCTAATTGTTTAATACACAGCACCCCCCTAATAATTTAATACACAGCACCCCCCTAATAGTGTTATACACAGCACCCCCCTAATAGTGTTATACACAGCACCCCCCTAATAGTTTAATACACAGCACCCCAATAATAGTGTTATACACAGCACCCCCCTAATAGTTTAATACACAGCACCCCCCTAATAGTGTTATACACAGCACCCCCCTAATAGTGTTATACACAGAACCCCCCTAATATTTTAATACACAGCACCCCAATAATAGTGTTATACACAGCACCCCCCTAATAGTTTAATACACAGCACCCCAATAATAGTGTTATACACAGCACCCCCCTAATAGTTTAATACACAGCACCCCCCAATAGTGTTATACACAGCACCCCCCTATTAGTGTTATACACAGCACCCCCCTAATAGTTTAATACACAGCACCCCCTAATTGTTTAATACACAGCACCCCCCTAATTGTTTAATACACAGCACCCCCCTAATAATTTAATACACAGCACCCCCCTAATAGTGTTATACACAGCACCCCCCTAATAGTTTAATACACAGCACCCCAATAATAGTGTTATACACAGCACCCCCCTAAGAGTTTAATACACAGCACCAACCTAATAGTGTTATACACAGCACCCCCCTAATAGTGTTATACACAGCACCCCCCTAATATTGTTATACACAGCACCCCCCTAATAGTGTTATACACAGCACCCCCCTAATAGTTTAATACACAGCACCCGCCTAATAGTGTTATACACAGCACCCCCCTAATAGTGTTATACAAAGCACCCCCCTAATAGTTTAATACACAGCACCCCCCTAATAGTGTTATACACAGCACCCCCCTAATAGTGTTATACAAAGCACCCCAATAATAGTGTTATACACAGCACCCCCCTAATAGTTTAATACACAGCACCCCAATAATAGTGTTATACACAGCACCCCCCTAATAGTTTAATACACAGCACCCCCCCAATAGTGTTATACACAGCACCCCCCTAATAGTGTTATACACAGCATCCCCCTAATAGTTTAATACACAGCACCCCCCTAATTGTTTAATACACTGCACCCCCCTAATTGTTTAATACACAGCACCCCCCTAATAATTTAATACACAGCACCCCCCTAATTGTGTTATACACAGCACCCCCCTAATAGTTTAATACACAGCACCCCAATAATAGTGTTATACACAGCACCCCCCTAATAGTTTAATACACAGCACCAACCTAATAGTGTTATACACAGCACCCCCCTAATAGTTTAATACACAGCACCCCCTAATAGTGTTATACACAGCACCCCCCTAATAGTTTAATACACAGCACCCCCCTAATAGTGTTATACACAGAACCCCCCTAATAGTGTTATACACAGCACCCCCCTAATAGTTTAATACACAGCACCAACCTAATAGTGTTATACACAGCACCCCCCTAATAATTTAATACACAGCACCCCCCTAATTGTGTTATACACAGCACCCCCCTAATAGTTTAATACACAGCACCCCAATAATAGTGTTATACACAGCACCCCCCTAATAGTTTAATACACAGCACCAACCTAATAGTGTTATACACAGCACCCCCCTAATAGTGTTATACACAGCACCCCCCTAATTGTTTAATACACAGCACCCCCCTAATTGTTTAATACACAGCACCCCCCTAATAATTTAATACACAGCACCCCCCTAATAGTGTTATACACAGCACCCCCCTAATAGTTTAATACACAGCACCCCAATAATAGTGTTATACACAGCACCCCCCTAATAGTTTAATACACAGCACCCCCCTAATAGTGTTATACACAGCACCCCCCTAATAGTGTTATACACAGCACCCCCCTAATATTGTTATACACAGCACCCCCCTAATAGTGTTATACACAGCACCCCCCTAATAGTGTTATACACAGAACCCCCCTAATAATTTAATACACAGCACCCCAATAATAGTGTTATACACAGCACCCCCCTAATAGTTTAATACACAGCACCCCAATAATAGTGTTATACACAGCACCCCCCTAATAGTTTAATACACAGCACCCCCCCAATAGTGTTATACACAGCACCCCCCTAATAGTTTAATACACAGCACCCCCCTAATTGTTTAATACACAGCACCCCCCTAATTGTTTAATACACAGCACCCCCCTAATAATTTAATGCACAGCACCCCCCTAATAGTGTTATACACAGCACCCCCCTAATAGTGTTATACACAGCACCCCCCTAATAGTTTAATACACAGCACCCCAATAATAGTGTTATACACAGCACCCCCCTAATAGTTTAATACACAGCACCAACCTAATAGTGTTATACACAGCACCCCCCTAATAGTGTTATACACAGCAGCCCCCTAATATTGTTATACACAGCACCCCCCTAATAGTGTTATACACAGCACCCCCCTAATAGTTTAATACACAGCACCCCAATAATAGTGTTATACACAGCACCCCCCTAATAGTTTAATACACAGCACCCCCCTAATAGTGTTATACACAGCACCCCCCTAATAGTGTTATACACAGCACCCCCCTAATATTGTTATACACAGCACCCCCCTAATAGTGTTATACACAGCACCCCCCTAATAGTTTAATACACAGCACCCCCCTAATAGTGTTATACACAGCACCCCCCTAATAGTGTTATACAAAGCACCCCCCTAATAGTTTAATACACAGCACCCCCCTAATAGTGTTATACACAGCACCCCCCTAATAGTTTAATACACAGCACCCCCCTAATAGTGTTATACACAGCACCCCCCTAATAGTGTTATACACAGAACCCCCCTAATAATTTAATACACAGCACCCCAATAATAGTGTTATACACAGCACCCCCCTAATAGTTTAATACACAGCACCCCAATAATAGTGTTATACACAGCACCCCCCTAATAGTTTAATACACAGCACCCCCCAATAGTGTTATACACAGCACCCCCCTAATAGTGTTATACACAGCACCCCCCTAATAGTTTAATACACAGCACCCCCTAATTGTTTAATACACAGCACCCCCCTAATTGTTTAATACACAGCACCTCCCTAATAATTTAATACACAGCACCCCCCTAATAGTGTTATACACAGCACCCCCTAATAGTTTAATACACAGCACCCCAATAATAGTGTTATACACAGCACCCCCCTAATAGTTTAATACACAGCACCAACCTAATAGTGTTATACACAGCACCCCCCTAATAGTGTTATACACAGCACCCCCCTAATATTGTTATACACAGCACCCCCCTAATAGTGTTATACACAGCACCCCCCAATAGTTTAATACACAGCACCCCCCTAATAGTGTTATACACAGCACCCCCCTAATAGTGTTATACAAAGCACCCCCCTAATAGTTTAATACACAGCACCCCCCTAATAGTGTTATACACAGCACCCCCCTAATAGTTTAATACACAGCACCCCCCTAATAGTTTAATACACAACACCCCCCTAATAATTTAATACACAGCACCCCCCCTAATACTGTTATACACAGCACCCCCCTAATAGTGTTATACACAGAACCCCCCTAATAATTTAATACACAGCACCCCAATAATAGTGTTATACACAGCACCCCCCCTAATAGTTTAATACACAGCACCCCAATAATAGTGTTATACACAGCACCCCCCTAATAGTTTAATACACAGCACCCCCCTAATAGTGTTA
This sequence comes from Leptodactylus fuscus, assembly GCF_031893055.1. Lineage (NCBI taxonomy): Eukaryota > Metazoa > Chordata > Amphibia > Anura > Leptodactylidae > Leptodactylus > Leptodactylus fuscus. Next base: position 30,622 of record NW_027440544.1, read on the forward strand.
TACACAGCACCCCCCTAATAGTTTAATACACAGCACCCCCCTAATTGTTTAATACACAGCACCCCCCTAATTGTTTAATACACAGCACCCCCCTAATAATTTAATACACAGCACCCCCCTAATAGTGTTATACACAGCACCCCCCTAATAGTTTAATACACAGCACCCCAATAATAGTGTTATACACAGCACCCCCCTAATAGTTTAATACACAGCACCCCCCTAATAGTGTTATACACAGCACCCCCCTAATAGTGTTATACACAGCACCCCCCTAATATTGTTATACACAGCACCCCCCTAATAGTGTTATACACAGCACCCCCCTAATAGTGTTATACACAGAACCCCCCTAATAATTTAATACACAGCACCCCAATAATAGTGTTATACACAGCACCCCCTAATAGTTTAATACACAGCACCCCAATAATAGTGTTATACACAGCACCCCCCTAATAGTTTAATACACAGCACCCCCCCCCAATAGTGTTATACACAGCACCCCCCTAATAGTTTAATACACAGCACCCCCCTAATTGTTTAATACACAGCACCCCCTAATAGTGTTATACACAGACCCCCCTAATAGTTTAATACACAGCACCCCCCTAATAGTGTTATACACAGAACCCCCCTAATAGTGTTATACACAGCACCCCCCTAATAGTTTAATACACAGCACCCCCCTAATAGTATTATACACAGCACCCCCCTAATAGTTTAATACACAGCACCCCAATAATAGTGTTATACACAGCACCCCCCTAATAGTTTAATACACAGCACCCCCTAATAGTGTTATACACAGCACCCCCCTAATAGTGTTATACACAGAGCCCCCTAATATTGTTATTCACAGCACCCCCCTAATAGTGTTATACACAGCACCCCCCTAATAGTTTAATACACAGCACCCCCCTAATAGTGTTATACACAGCACCCCCCTAATAGTGTTATACAAAGCACCCCCCTAATAGTTTAATACACAGCACCCCCCTAATAGTGTTATACACAGCACCCCCCTAATAGTTTAATACACAGCACCCCCCTAATAGTTTAATACACATCACCCCCTAATAATTTAATACACAGCACCCCCCTAATAGTGTTATACACAGCACCCCCCTAATTGTTTACTACACAGCACTCCCCTAGTAGTGTTATACTCAGCACCCCCCTAATAATTTAATACACAGCACCCCCCTAATAGTTTAATACACAGCACCCCCCTAATAGTTTAATACACAACACCCCCCTAATAATTTAATACACAGCACCCCCTAATAGTGTTATACACAGCAGCCCCCTAATAGTTTAATACACAACACCCCCCTAATAGTTTAATACACAGCACCCCCCTAATAGTGTTATACACAGCACCCCCCTAATAGTTTAATACACAGCACCCCAATAATAGTGTTATACACAGCACCCCCCTAATAGTTTAATACACAGCACCCCCCTAATAGTGTTATACACAGCACCCCCCTAATAGTGTTATACACAGAACCCCCTTAATAGTGTTATACACAGCACCCCCCTAATATTTTAATACACAGCACCCCCTAATAGTGTTATACTCAGCACCCCCCTAATAGTATTATACACAGCACCCCCCTAATAGTTTAATACACAGCACCCCCCTAATAGTGTTATACACAGCACACCCCTAATAGTTTAATACACAGCAGCCCCCTAATAGTTTAATACACAACACCCCCCTAATAATTTAATACACAGCACCCCCCTAATACTGTTATACACAGCACCCCCCTAATAGTGTTATACACAGAACCCCCCCTAATAATTTAATACACAGCACCCCAATAATAGTGTTATACACAGCACCCCCCTAATAGTTTAATACACAGCACCCCAATAATAGTGTTATACACAGCACCCCCCTAATAGTTTAATACACAGCACCCCCCCAATAGTGTTATACACAGCACCCCCCTAATAGTTTAATACACAGCACCCCCCTAATTGTTTAATACACAGCACCCCCCTAATTGTTTAATACACAGCACCCCCCTAATAATTTAATACACAGCACCCCCCTAATAGTGTTATACACAGCACCCCCCCAATAGTGTTATACACAGCACCCCCCTAATAGTTTAATACACAGCACCCCAATAATAGTGTTATACACAGCACCCCCCTAATAGTTTAATACACAGCACCCCCTTAATAGTGTTATACACAGCACCCCCCTAATAGTGTTATACACAGAACCCCCCTAATATTTTAATACACAGCACCCCAATAATAGTGTTATACACAGCACCCCCCTAATAGTTTAATACACAGCACCCCAATAATAGTGTTATACACAGCACCCCCCTAATAGTTTAATACACAGCACCCCCCAATAGTGTTATACACAGCACCCCCCTAATAGTGTTATACACAGCACCCCCCTAATAGTTTAATACACAGCACCCCCTAATTGTTTAATACACAGCACCCCCCTAATTGTTTAATACACAGCACCCCCCTAATAATTTAATACACAGCACCCCCCTAATAGTGTTATACACAGCACCCCCCTAATAGTTTAATACACAGCACCCCAATAATAGTGTTATACACAGCACCCCCCTAAGAGTTTAATACACAGCACCAACCTAATAGTGTTATACACAGCACCCCCCTAATAGTGTTATACACAGCACCCCCCTAATATTGTTATACACAGCACCCCCCTAATAGTGTTATACACAGCACCCCCCTAATAGTTTAATACACAGCACCCGCCTAATAGTGTTATACACAGCACCCCCCTAATAGTGTTATACAAAGCACCCCCCTAATAGTTTAATACACAGCACCCCCCTAATAGTGTTATACACAGCACCCCCCTAATAGTGTTATACAAAGCACCCCAATAATAGTGTTATACACAGCACCCCCCTAATAGTTTAATACACAGCACCCCAATAATAGTGTTATACACAGCACCCCCCTAATAGTTTAATACACAGCACCCCCCCAATAGTGTTATACACAGCACCCCCCTAATAGTGTTATACACAGCACCCCCCTAATAGTTTAATACACAGCACCCCCCTAATTGTTTAATACACTGCACCCCCCTAATTGTTTAATACACAGCACCCCCCTAATAATTTAATACACAGCACCCCCCTAATTGTGTTATACACAGCACCCCCCTAATAGTTTAATACACAGCACCCCAATAATAGTGTTATACACAGCACCCCCCTAATAGTTTAATACACAGCACCAACCTAATAGTGTTATACACAGCACCCCCCTAATAGTTTAATACACAGCACCCCCTAATAGTGTTATACACAGCACCCCCCTAATAGTTTAATACACAGCACCCCCCTAATAGTGTTATACACAGAACCCCCCTAATAGTGTTATACACAGCACCCCCCTAATAGTTTAATACACAGCACCAACCTAATAGTGTTATACACAGCACCCCCCTAATAATTTAATACACAGCACCCCCCTAATTGTGTTATACACAGCACCCCCCTAATAGTTTAATACACAGCACCCCAATAATAGTGTTATACACAGCACCCCCCTAATAGTTTAATACACAGCACCAACCTAATAGTGTTATACACAGCACCCCCCTAATAGTATTATACACAGCACCCCCCTAATAGTGTTATACACAGCACCCCCCTAATTGTTTAATACACAGCACCCCCCTAATTGTTTAATACACAGCACCCCCCTAATAATTTAATACACAGCACCCCCCTAATAGTGTTATACACAGCACCCCCCTAATAGTTTAATACACAGCACCCCAATAATAGTGTTATACACAGCACCCCCCTAATAGTTTAATACACAGCACCCCCCTAATAGTGTTATACACAGCACCCCCCTAATAGTGTTATACACAGCACCCCCCTAATATTGTTATACACAGCACCCCCCTAATAGTGTTATACACAGCACCCCCCTAATAGTGTTATACACAGAACCCCCCTAATAATTTAATACACAGCACCCCAATAATAGTGTTATACACAGCACCCCCCTAATAGTTTAATACACAGCACCCCAATAATAGTGTTATACACAGCACCCCCCTAATAGTTTAATACACAGCACCCCCCCAATAGTGTTATACACAGCACCCCCCTAATAGTTTAATACACAGCACCCCCCTAATTGTTTAATACACAGCACCCCCCTAATTGTTTAATACACAGCACCCCCCTAATAATTTAATGCACAGCACCCCCCTAATAGTGTTATACACAGCACCCCCCTAATAGTGTTATACACAGCACCCCCCTAATAGTTTAATACACAGCACCCCAATAATAGTGTTATACACAGCACCCCCCTAATAGTTTAATACACAGCACCAACCTAATAGTGTTATACACAGCACCCCCCTAATAGTGTTATACACAGCACCCCCCTAATATTGTTATACACAGCACCCCCCTAATAGTGTTATACACAGCACCCCCCTAATAGTTTAATACACAGCACCCCCCTAATAGTGTTATACACAGCACCCCCCTAATAGTGTTATACAAAGCACCCCCCTAATAGTTTAATACACAGCACCCCCCTAATAGTGTTATACACAGCACCCCCCTAATAGTTTAATACACAGCACCCCCCTAATAGTGTTATACACAGCACCCCCCTAATAGTGTTATACACAGAACCCCCCCTAATAATTTAATACACAGCACCCCAATAATAGTGTTATACACAGCACCCCCCTAATAGTTTAATACACAGCACCCCAATAATAGTGTTATACACAGCACCCCCCTAATAGTTTAATACACAGCACCCCCCAATAGTGTTATACACAGCACCCCCCTAATAGTGTTATACACAGCACCCCCCTAATAGTTTAATACACAGCACCCCCTAATTGTTTAATACACAGCACCCCCCTAATTGTTTAATACACAGCACCCCCCAAATAATTTAATACACAGCACCCCCCTAATAGTGTTATACACAGCACCCCCTAATAGTTTAATACACAGCACCCCAATAATAGTGTTATACACAGCACCCCCCTAATAGTTTAATACACAGCACCAACCTAATAGTGTTATACACAGCACCCCCCTAATAGTGTTATACACAGCACCCCCCTAATATTGTTATACACAGCACCCCCCTAATAGTGTTATACACAGCACCCCCCAATAGTTTAATACACAGCACCCCCCTAATAGTGTTATACACAGCACCCCCCTAATAGTGTTATACAAAGCACCCCCCTAATAGTTTAATACACAGCACCCCCCTAATAGTGTTATACACAGCACCCCCCTAATAGTTTAATACACAGCACCCCCCTAATAGTTTAATACACAACACCCCCCTAATAATTTAATACACAGCACCCCCCCTAATACTGTTATACACAGCACCCCCCCTAATAGTGTTATACACAGAACCCCCCTAATAATTTAATACACAGCACCCCAATAATAGTGTTATACACAGCACCCCCCTAATAGTTTAATACACAGCACCCCAATAATAGTGTTATACACAGCACCCCCCTAATAGTTTAATACACAGCACCCCCCTAATAGTGTTATACACAGCACCCCCCTAATAGTTTAATACACAGCACCCCCCTAATTGTTTAATACACAGCACCCCCCTAATTGTTTAATACACAGCACCCCCCTAATAATTTAATACACAGCACCCCCCTAATAGTGTTATACACAGCACCCCCCTAATAGTTTAATACACAGCACCCCAATAATAGTGTTATACACAGCACCCCCCTAATAGTTTAATACACAGCACCCCCCTAATAGTGTTATACACAGCACCCCCCTAATAGTGTTATACACAGCACCCCCCTAATATTGTTATACACAGCACCCCCCTAATAGTGTTATACACAGCACCCCCCTAATAGTGTTATACACAGAACCCCCCTAATAATTTAATACACAGCACCCCAATAATAGTGTTATACACAGCACCCCCCTAATAGTTTAATACACAGCACCCCAATAATAGTGTTATACACAGCACCCCCCTAATAGTTTAATACACAGCACCCCCCAATAGTGTTATACACAGCACCCCCCTAATAGTTTAATACACAGCACCCCCCTAATTGTTTAATTCACAGCACCCCCTAATAGTGTTATACACAGCACCCCCCTAATAGTTTAATACACAGCACCCCCCTAGAACCCCCCTAATAGTGTTATACACAGCACCCCCCTAATAGTTTAATACACAGCACCCCCCTAATAGTATTATACACAGCACCCCCCTAATAGTTTAATACACAGCACCCCAATAATAGTGTTATACACAGCACCCCCCTAATAGTTTAATACACAGCACCAACCTAATAGTGTTATACACAGCACCCCCCTAATAGTTTAATACACAGCACCCCCTAATAGTGTTATACACAGCACCCCCCTAATAGTTTAATACACAGCACCCCCCTAATAGTGTTATACACAGAACCCCCCTAATAGTGTTATACACAGCACCCCCCTAATAGTTTAATACACAGCACCAACCTAATAGTGTTATACACAGCACCCCCCTAATAATTTAATACACAGCACCCCCCTAATTGTGTTATACACAGCACCCCCCTAATAGTTTAATACACAGCACCCCAATAATAGTGTTATACACAGCACCCCCCTAATAGTTTAATACACAGCACCAACCTAATAGTGTTATACACAGCACCCCCCTAATAGTATTATACACAGCACCCCCCTAATAGTGTTATACACAGCACCCCCCTAATTGTTTAATACACAGCACCCCCCTAATTGTTTAATACACAGCACCCCCCTAATAATTTAATACACAGCACCCCCCTAATAGTGTTATACACAGCACCCCCCTAATAGTTTAATACACAGCACCCCAATAATAGTGTTATACACAGCACCCCCCTAATAGTTTAATACACAGCACCCCCCTAATAGTGTTATACACAGCACCCCCCTAATAGTGTTATACACAGCACCCCCCTAATATTGTTATACACAGCACCCCCCTAATAGTGTTATACACAGCACCCCCCTAATAGTGTTATACACAGAACCCCCCTAATAATTTAATACACAGCACCCCAATAATAGTGTTATACACAGCACCCCCCTAATAGTTTAATACACAGCACCCCAATAATAGTGTTATACACAGCACCCCCCTAATAGTTTAATACACAGCACCCCCCCAATAGTGTTATACACAGCACCCCCCTAATAGTTTAATACACAGCACCCCCCTAATTGTTTAATACACAGCACCCCCCTAATTGTTTAATACACAGCACCCCCCTAATAATTTAATGCACAGCACCCCCCTAATAGTGTTATACACAGCACCCCCCTAATAGTGTTATACACAGCACCCCCCTAATAGTTTAATACACAGCACCCCAATAATAGTGTTATACACAGCACCCCCCTAATAGTTTAATACACAGCACCAACCTAATAGTGTTATACACAGCACCCCCCTAATAGTGTTATACACAGCAGCCCCCTAATATTGTTATACACAGCACCCCCCTAATAGTGTTATACACAGCACCCCCCTAATAGTTTAATACACAGCACCCCAATAATAGTGTTATACACAGCACCCCCCTAATAGTTTAATACACAGCACCCCCCTAATAGTGTTATACACAGCACCACCCTAATAGTGTTATACACAGCACCCCCCCTAATATTGTTATACACAGCACCCCCCTAATAGTGTTATACACAGCACCCCCCTAATAGTTTAATACACAGCACCCCCTAATAGTGTTATACACAGCACCCCCCTAATAGTGTTATACAAAGCACCCCCCTAATAGTTTAATACACAGCACCCCCCTAATAGTGTTATACACAGCACCCCCCTAATAGTTTAATACACAGCACCCCCCTAATAGTGTTATACACAGCACCCCCCTAATAGTGTTATACACAGAACCCCCCCTAATAATTTAATACACAGCACCCCAATAATAGTGTTATACACAGCACCCCCCTAATAGTTTAATACACAGCACCCCAATAATAGTGTTATACACAGCACCCCCCTAATAGTTTAATACACAGCACCCCCCAATAGTGTTATACACAGCACCCCCCTAATAGTGTTATACACAGCACCCCCCTAATAGTTTAATACACAGCACCCCCTAATTGTTTAATACACAGCACCCCCCTAATTGTTTAATACACAGCACCCCCCAAATAATTTAATACACAGCACCCCCCTAATAGTGTTATACACAGCACCCCCTAATAGTTTAATACACAGCACCCCAATAATAGTGTTATACACAGCACCCCCCTAATAGTTTAATACACAGCACCAACCTAATAGTGTTATACACAGCACCCCCCTAATAGTGTTATACACAGCACCCCCCTAATATTGTTATACACAGCACCCCCCTAATAGTGTTATACACAGCACCCCCCAATAGTTTAATACACAGCACCCCCCTAATAGTGTTATACACAGCACCCCCCTAATAGTGTTATACAAAGCACCCCCCTAATAGTTTAATACACAGCACCCCCCTAATAGTGTTATACACAGCACCCCCCTAATAGTTTAATACACAGCACCCCCCTAATAGTTTAATACACAACACCCCCCTAATAATTTAATACACAGCACCCCCCCTAATACTGTTATACACAGCACCCCCCTAATAGTGTTATACACAGAACCCCCCTAATAATTTAATACACAGCACCCCAATAATAGTGTTATACACAGCACCCCCCTAATAGTTTAATACACAGCACCCCAATAATAGTGTTATACACAGCACCCCCCTAATAGTTTAATACACAGCACCCCCCTAATAGTGTTATACACAGCACCCCCCTAATAGTTTAATACACAGCACCCCCCTAATTGTTTAATACACAGCACCCCCCTAATTGTTTAATACACAGCACCCCCCTAATAATTTAATACACAGCACCCCCCTAATAGTGTTATACACAGCACCCCCGTAATAGTTTAATACACAGCACCCCAATAATAGTGTTATACACAGCACCCCCCTAATAGTTTAATACACAGCACCCCCCTAATAGTGTTATACACAGCACCCCCCTAATAGTGTTATACACAGCACCCCCCTAATATTGTTATACACAGCACCCCCCTAATAGTGTTATACACAGCACCCCCCTAATAGTGTTATACACAGAACCCCCCTAATAATTTAATACACAGCACCCCAATAATAGTGTTATACACAGCACCCCCCTAATAGTTTAATACACAGCACCCCAATAATAGTGTTATACACAGCACCCCCCTAATAGTTTAATACACAGCACCCCCCAATAGTGTTATACACAGCACCCCCCTAATAGTTTAATACACAGCACCCCCCTAATTGTTTAATACACAGCACCCCCTAATAGTGTTATACACAGCACCCCCCTAATAGTTTAATACACAGCACCCCCCTAGAACCCCCCTAATAGTGTTATACACAGCACCCCCCTAATAGTTTAATACACAGCACCCCCCTAATAGTATTATACACAGCACCCCCCTAATAGTTTAATACACAGCACCCCAATAATAGTGTTATACACAGCACCCCCCTAATAGTTTAATACACAGCACCCCCCTAATAGTGTTATACACAGCACCCCCCTAATAGTGTTATACACAGCACCCCCCTAATAGTTTAATACACAGCACCCCCTAATAGTGTTATACACAGCACCCCCCTAATAGTTTAATACACAGCACCCCCCTAATAGTGTTATACACAGAACCCCCCTAATAGTGTTATACACAGCACCCCCCTAATAGTTTAATACACAGCACCCCCCTAATAGTATTATACACAGCACCCCCCTAATTGTTTAATACACAGCACCCCCCTAATAATTTAATACACAGCACCCCCCTAATAGTGTTATACACAGCACCCCCCTAATAGTGTTATACACAGCACCCCCCTAATAGTTTAATACACAGCACCCCAATAATAGTGTTATACACAGCACCCCCCTAATAGTTTAATACACAGCACCCCCCTAATAGTGTTATACACAGCACCCCCCTAATAGTGTTATACACAGCACCCCCCTAATAGTTTAATACACAGCACCCCCTAATAGTGTTATACACAGCACCCCCCTAATAGTTTAATACACAGCACCCCCCTAATAGTGTTATACACAGAACCCCCCTAATAGTGTTATACACAGCACCCCCCTAATAGTTTAATACACAGCACCCCCCTAATAGTATTATACACAGCACCCCCCTAATAGTGTTATACACAGCACCCCCCTAATAGTTTAATACACAGCACCCCCCTAATAGTGTTATACACAGCACCCCCCTAATAGTTTTATACACATCACACCAATAATAGTGTTATACACAGCACCCCCCTAATAGTTTAATACACAGCACGCCCCTAATAGTGTTATACACAGCACCCCCCTAATAGTGTTATACACAGCACCCCCCTAATATTGTTATACACAGCACCCCCCTAATAGTGTTATACACAGCACCCCCCTAATAGTTTAATACACAGCACCCCCCTAATAGTGTTATACACAGCACCCCCCTAATAGTGTTATACAAAGCACCCCCCTAATAGTTTAATACACAGCACCCCCCTAATAGTTTAATACACAGCACCCCCCTAATAGTTTAATACACATCACCCCCCTAATAATTTAATACACAGCACCCCCCTAATAGTGTTATACACAGCACCCCCCTAATTGTTTACTACACAGCACCCCCCTAGTAGTGTTATACACAGCACCCCCCTAATAATTTAATACACAGCACCCCCCTAATAATTTAATACACAGCACCCCCTAATAGTGTTATACACAGCAGCCCCCTAATAGTTTAATACACAGCACCCCCCTAATAGTTTAATACACAGCACCCCCCTAATAGTGTTATACACAGCACCCCCCTAATAGTGTTATACACAGCACCCCCCTAATAGTTTAATACACAGCACCCCAATAATAGTGTTATACACAGCACCCCCCTAATAGTTTAATACACAGCACCCCCCTAATAGTGTTATACACAGCACCCCCCTAATAGTGTTATACACAGAACCCCCTTAATAGTGTTATACACAGCACCCCCCTAATATTTTAATACACAGCACCCCCTAATAGTGTTATACTCAGCACCCCCCAAATAGTGTTATACACAGCACCCCCCTAATAGTTTAATACACAGCACCCCCCTAATAGTGTTATACACAGCACCCCCCTAATAGTTTAATACACAGCACCCCCCTAATAGTTTAATACACAACACCCCCCTAATAATTTAATACACAGCACCCCCCTAATACTGTTATACACAGCACCCCCCTAATAGTGTTATACACAGAACCCCCCTAATAATTTAATACACAGCACCCCAATAATAGTGTTATACACAGCACCCCCCTAATAGTTTAATACACAGCACCCCAATAATAGTGTTATACACAGCACCCCCCTAATAGTTTAATACACAGCACCCCCTAATAGTGTTATACACAGCACCCCCCTAATAGTGTTATACACAGAGCCCCCTAATATTGTTATACACAGCACCCCCCTAATAGTGTTATACACAGCACCCCCCTAATAGTTTAATACACAGCACCCCCCTAATAGTGTTATACACAGCACCCCCCTAATAGTGTTATACAAAGCACCCCCCTAATAGTTTAATACACAGCACCCCCCTAATAGTGTTATACACAGCACCCCCCTAATAGTTTAATACACAGCACCCCCCTAATAGTTTAATACACATCACCCCCTAATAATTTAATACACAGCACCAACCTAATAGTGTTATACACAGCACCCCCCTAATAGTATTATACACAGCACCCCCCTAATAGTGTTATACACAGCACCCCCCTAATTGTTTAATACACAGCACCCCCCTAATTGTTTAATACACAGCACCCCCCTAATAATTTAATACACAGCACCCCCCTAATAGTGTTATACACAGCACCCCCCTAATAGTTTAATACACAGCACCCCAATAATAGTGTTATACACAGCACCCCCCTAATAGTTTAATACACAGCACCCCCCTAATAGTGTTATACACAGCACCCCCCTAATAGTGTTATACACAGCACCCCCCTAATATTGTTATACACAGCACCCCCCTAATAGTGTTATACACAGCACCCCCCTAATAGTGTTATACACAGAACCCCCCTAATAATTTAATACACAGCACCCCAATAATAGTGTTATACACAGCACCCCCCTAATAGTTTAATACACAGCACCCCAATAATAGTGTTATACACAGCACCCCCCTAATAGTTTAATACACAGCACCCCCCCAATAGTGTTATACACAGCACCCCCCTAATAGTTTAATACACAGCACCCCCCTAATTGTTTAATACACAGCACCCCCCTAATTGTTTAATACACAGCACCCCCCTAATAATTTAATGCACAGCACCCCCCTAATAGTGTTATACACAGCACCCCCCTAATAGTGTTATACACAGCACCCCCCTAATAGTTTAATACACAGCACCCCAATAATAGTGTTATACACAGCACCCCCCTAATAGTTTAATACACAGCACCAACCTAATAGTGTTATACACAGCACCCCCCTAATAGTGTTATACACAGCAGCCCCCTAATATTGTTATACACAGCACCCCCCTAATAGTGTTATACACAGCACCCCCCTAATAGTTTAATACACAGCACCCCAATAATAGTGTTATACACAGCACCCCCCTAATAGTTTAATACACAGCACCCCCCTAATAGTGTTATACACAGCACCCCCCTAATAGTGTTATACACAGCACCCCCCTAATATTGTTATACACAGCACCCCCCTAATAGTGTTATACACAGCACCCCCCTAATAGTTTAATACACAGCACCCCCCTAATAGTGTTATACACAGCACCCCCCTAATAGTGTTATACAAAGCACCCCCCTAATAGTTTAATACACAGCACCCCCCTAATAGTGTTATACACAGCACCCCCCTAATAGTTTAATACACAGCACCCCCCTAATAGTGTTATACACAGCACCCCCCTAATAGTGTTATACACAGAACCCCCCCTAATAATTTAATACACAGCACCCCAATAATAGTGTTATACACAGCACCCCCCTAATAGTTTAATACACAGCACCCCAATAATAGTGTTATACACAGCACCCCCCTAATAGTTTAATACACAGCACCCCCCAATAGTGTTATACACAGCACCCCCCTAATAGTGTTATACACAGCACCCCCCTAATAGTTTAATACACAGCACCCCCTAATTGTTTAATACACAGCACCCCCCTAATTGTTTAATACACAGCACCCCCCAAATAATTTAATACACAGCACCCCCCTAATAGTGTTATACACAGCACCCCCTAATAGTTTAATACACAGCACCCCAATAATAGTGTTATACACAGCACCCCCCTAATAGTTTAATACACAGCACCAACCTAATAGTGTTATACACAGCACCCCCCTAATAGTGTTATACACAGCACCCCCCTAATATTGTTATACACAGCACCCCCCTAATAGTGTTATACACAGCACCCCCCAATAGTTTAATACACAGCACCCCCCTAATAGTGTTATACACAGCACCCCCCTAATAGTGTTATACAAAGCACCCCCCTAATAGTTTAATACACAGCACCCCCCTAATAGTGTTATACACAGCACCCCCCTAATAGTTTAATACACAGCACCCCCCTAATAGTTTAATACACAACACCCCCCTAATAATTTAATACACAGCACCCCCCCTAATACTGTTATACACAGCACCCCCCTAATAGTGTTATACACAGAACCCCCCTAATAATTTAATACACAGCACCCCAATAATAGTGTTATACACAGCACCCCCCTAATAGTTTAATACACAGCACCCCAATAATAGTGTTATACACAGCACCCCCCTAATAGTTTAATACACAGCACCCCCCTAATAGTGTTATACACAGCACCCCCCTAATAGTTTAATACACAGCACCCCCCTAATTGTTTAATACACAGCACCCCCCTAATTGTTTAATACACAGCACCCCCCTAATAATTTAATACACAGCACCCCCCTAATAGTGTTATACACAGCACCCCCCTAATAGTTTAATACACAGCACCCCAATAATAGTGTTATACACAGCACCCCCCTAATAGTTTAATACACAGCACCCCCCTAATAGTGTTATACACAGCACCCCCCTAATAGTGTTATACACAGCACCCCCCTAATATTGTTATACACAGCACCCCCCTAATAGTGTTATACACAGCACCCCCCTAATAGTGTTATACACAGAACCCCCCTAATAATTTAATACACAGCACCCCAATAATAGTGTTATACACAGCACCCCCCTAATAGTTTAATACACAGCACCCCAATAATAGTGTTATACACAGCACCCCCCTAATAGTTTAATACACAGCACCCCCCAATAGTGTTATACACAGCACCCCCCTAATAGTTTAATACACAGCACCCCCCTAATTGTTTAATACACAGCACCCCCTAATAGTGTTATACACAGCACCCCCCTAATAGTTTAATACACAGCACCCCCCTAGAACCCCCCTAATAGTGTTATACACAGCACCCCCCTAATAGTTTAATACACAGCACCCCCCTAATAGTATTATACACAGCACCCCCCTAATAGTTTAATACACAGCACCCCAATAATAGTGTTATACACAGCACCCCCCTAATAGTTTAATACACAGCACCAACCTAATAGTGTTATACACAGCACCCCCCTAATAGTTTAATACACAGCACCCCCTAATAGTGTTATACACAGCACCCCCCTAATAGTTTAATACACAGCACCCCCCTAATAGTGTTATACACAGAACCCCCCTAATAGTGTTATACACAGCACCCCCCTAATAGTTTAATACACAGCACCAACCTAATAGTGTTATACACAGCACCCCCCTAATAATTTAATACACAGCACCCCCCTAATTGTGTTATACACAGCACCCCCCTAATAGTTTAATACACAGCACCCCAATAATAGTGTTATACACAGCACCCCCCTAATAGTTTAATACACAGCACCAACCTAATAGTGTTATACACAGCACCCCCCTAATAGTATTATACACAGCACCCCCCTAATAGTGTTATACACAGCACCCCCCTAATTGTTTAATACACAGCACCCCCCTAATTGTTTAATACACAGCACCCCCCTAATAATTTAATACACAGCACCCCCCTAATAGTGTTATACACAGCACCCCCCTAATAGTTTAATACACAGCACCCCAATAATAGTGTTATACACAGCACCCCCCTAATAGTTTAATACACAGCACCCCCCTAATAGTGTTATACACAGCACCCCCCTAATAGTGTTATACACAGCACCCCCCTAATATTGTTATACACAGCACCCCCCTAATAGTGTTATACACAGCACCCCCCTAATAGTGTTATACACAGAACCCCCCTAATAATTTAATACACAGCACCCCAATAATAGTGTTATACACAGCACCCCCCTAATAGTTTAATACACAGCACCCCAATAATAGTGTTATACACAGCACCCCCCTAATAGTTTAATACACAGCACCCCCCCAATAGTGTTATACACAGCACCCCCCTAATAGTTTAATACACAGCACCCCCCTAATTGTTTAATACACAGCACCCCCCTAATTGTTTAATACACAGCACCCCCCTAATAATTTAATGCACAGCACCCCCCTAATAGTGTTATACACAGCACCCCCCTAATAGTGTTATACACAGCACCCCCCTAATAGTTTAATACACAGCACCCCAATAATAGTGTTATACACAGCACCCCCCTAATAGTTTAATACACAGCACCAACCTAATAGTGTTATACACAGCACCCCCCTAATAGTGTTATACACAGCAGCCCCCTAATATTGTTATACACAGCACCCCCCTAATAGTGTTATACACAGCACCCCCCTAATAGTTTAATACACAGCACCCCAATAATAGTGTTATACACAGCACCCCCCTAATAGTTTAATACACAGCACCCCCCTAATAGTGTTATACACAGCACCACCCTAATAGTGTTATACACAGCACCCCCCTAATATTGTTATACACAGCACCCCCCTAATAGTGTTATACACAGCACCCCCCTAATAGTTTAATACACAGCACCCCCCTAATAGTGTTATACACAGCACCCCCCTAATAGTGTTATACAAAGCACCCCCCTAATAGTTTAATACACAGCACCCCCCTAATAGTGTTATACACAGCACCCCCCTAATAGTTTAATACACAGCACCCCCCTAATAGTGTTATACACAGCACCCCCCTAATAGTGTTATACACAGAACCCCCCCTAATAATTTAATACACAGCACCCCAATAATAGTGTTATACACAGCACCCCCCTAATAGTTTAATACACAGCACCCCAATAATAGTGTTATACACAGCACCCCCCTAATAGTTTAATACACAGCACCCCCCAATAGTGTTATACACAGCACCCCCCTAATAGTGTTATACACAGCACCCCCCTAATAGTTTAATACACAGCACCCCCTAATTGTTTAATACACAGCACCCCCCTAATTGTTTAATACACAGCACCCCCCAAATAATTTAATACACAGCACCCCCCTAATAGTGTTATACACAGCACCCCCTAATAGTTTAATACACAGCACCCCAATAATAGTGTTATACACAGCACCCCCCTAATAGTTTAATACACAGCACCAACCTAATAGTGTTATACACAGCACCCCCCTAATAGTGTTATACACAGCACCCCCCTAATATTGTTATACACAGCACCCCCCTAATAGTGTTATACACAGCACCCCCCAATAGTTTAATACACAGCACCCCCCTAATAGTGTTATACACAGCACCCCCCTAATAGTGTTATACAAAGCACCCCCCTAATAGTTTAATACACAGCACCCCCCTAATAGTGTTATACACAGCACCCCCCTAATAGTTTAATACACAGCACCCCCCTAATAGTTTAATACACAACACCCCCCTAATAATTTAATACACAGCACCCCCCCTAATACTGTTATACACAGCACCCCCCTAATAGTGTTATACACAGAACCCCCCTAATAATTTAATACACAGCACCCCAATAATAGTGTTATACACAGCACCCCCCCTAATAGTTTAATACACAGCACCCCAATAATAGTGTTATACACAGCACCCCCCTAATAGTTTAATACACAGCACCCCCCTAATAGTGTTATACACAGCACCCCCCTAATAGTTTAATACACAGCACCCCCCTAATTGTTTAATACACAGCACCCCCCTAATTGTTTAATACACAGCACCCCCCTAATAATTTAATACACAGCACCCCCCTAATAGTGTTATACACAGCACCCCCCTAATAGTTTAATACACAGCACCCCAATAATAGTGTTATACACAGCACCCCCCTAATAGTTTAATACACAGCACCCCCCTAATAGTGTTATACACAGCACCCCCCTAATAGTGTTATACACAGCACCCCCCTAATATTGTTATACACAGCACCCCCCTAATAGTGTTATACACAGCACCCCCCTAATAGTGTTATACACAGAACCCCCCTAATAATTTAATACACAGCACCCCAATAATAGTGTTATACACAGCACCCCCCTAATAGTTTAATACACAGCACCCCAATAATAGTGTTATACACAGCACCCCCCTAATAGTTTAATACACAGCACCCCCCAATAGTGTTATACACAGCACCCCCCTAATAGTTTAATACACAGCACCCCCCTAATTGTTTAATACACAGCACCCCCTAATAGTGTTATACACAGCACCCCCCTAATAGTTTAATACACAGCACCCCCCTAGAACCCCCCTAATAGTGTTATACACAGCACCCCCCTAATAGTTTAATACACAGCACCCCCCTAATAGTATTATACACAGCACCCCCCTAATAGTTTAATACACAGCACCCCAATAATAGTGTTATACACAGCACCCCCCTAATAGTTTAATACACAGCACCCCCCTAATAGTGTTATACACAGCACCCCCCTAATAGTGTTATACACAGCACCCCCCTAATAGTTTAATACACAGCACCCCCTAATAGTGTTATACACAGCACCCCCCTAATAGTTTAATACACAGCACCCCCCTAATAGTGTTATACACAGAACCCCCCTAATAGTGTTATACACAGCACCCCCCTAATAGTTTAATACACAGCACCCCCCTAATAGTATTATACACAGCACCCCCCTAATTGTTTAATACACAGCACCCCCCTAATAATTTAATACACAGCACCCCCCTAATAGTGTTATACACAGCACCCCCCTAATAGTGTTATACACAGCACCCCAATAATAGTTTAATACACAGCACCCCAATAATAGTGTTATACACAGCACCCCCCTAATAGTTTAATACACAGCACCCCCCTAATAGTGTTATACACAGCACCCCCCTAATAGTGTTATACACAGCACCCCCCTAATAGTTTAATACACAGCACCCCCTAATAGTGTTATACACAGCACCCCCCTAATAGTTTAATACACAGCACCCCCCTAATAGTGTTATACACAGAACCCCCCTAATAGTGTTATACACAGCACCCCCCTAATAGTTTAATACACAGCACCCCCCTAATAGTATTATACACAGCACCCCCCTAATAGTGTTATACACAGCACCCCCCTAATAGTTTAATACACAGCACCCCCCTAATAGTGTTATACACAGCACCCCCCTAATAGTTTTATACACATCACACCAATAATAGTGTTATACACAGCACCCCCCTAATAGTTTAATACACAGCACGCCCCTAATAGTGTTATACACAGCACCCCCCTAATAGTGTTATACACAGCACCCCCCTAATATTGTTATACACAGCACCCCCCTAATAGTGTTATACACAGCACCCCCCTAATAGTTTAATACACAGCACCCCCCTAATAGTGTTATACACAGCACCCCCCTAATAGTGTTATACAAAGCACCCCCCTAATAGTTTAATACACAGCACCCCCCTAATAGTTTAATACACAGCACCCCCCTAATAGTTTAATACACATCACCCCCCTAATAATTTAATACACAGCACCCCCCTAATAGTGTTATACACAGCACCCCCCTAATTGTTTACTACACAGCACCCCCCTAGTAGTGTTATACACAGCACCCCCCTAATAATTTAATACACAGCACCCCCCTAATAATTTAATACACAGCACCCCCTAATAGTGTTATACACAGCAGCCCCCTAATAGTTTAATACACAGCACCCCCCTAATAGTTTAATACACAGCACCCCCCTAATAGTGTTATACACAGCACCCCCCTAATAGTGTTATACACAGCACCCCCCTAATAGTTTAATACACAGCACCCCAATAATAGTGTTATACACAGCACCCCCCTAATAGTTTAATACACAGCACCCCCCTAATAGTGTTATACACAGCACCCCCCTAATAGTGTTATACACAGAACCCCCTTAATAGTGTTATACACAGCACCCCCCTAATATTTTAATACACAGCACCCCCTAATAGTGTTATACTCAGCACCCCCCAAATAGTGTTATACACAGCACCCCCCTAATAGTTTAATACACAGCACCCCCCTAATAGTGTTATACACAGCACCCCCCTAATAGTTTAATACACAGCACCCCCCTAATAGTTTAATACACAACACCCCCCTAATAATTTAATACACAGCACCCCCCTAATACTGTTATACACAGCACCCCCCTAATAGTGTTATACACAGAACCCCCCTAATAATTTAATACACAGCACCCCAATAATAGTGTTATACACAGCACCCCCCTAATAGTTTAATACACAGCACCCCAATAATAGTGTTATACACAGCACCCCCCTAATAGTTTAATACACAGCACCCCCTAATAGTGTTATACACAGCACCCCCCTAATAGTGTTATACACAGAGCCCCCTAATATTGTTATACACAGCACCCCCCTAATAGTGTTATACACAGCACCCCCCTAATAGTTTAATACACAGCACCCCCCTAATAGTGTTATACACAGCACCCCCCTAATAGTGTTATACAAAGCACCCCCCTAATAGTTTAATACACAGCACCCCCCTAATAGTGTTATACACAGCACCCCCCTAATAGTTTAATACACAGCACCCCCCTAATAGTTTAATACACATCACCCCCTAATAATTTAATACACAGCACCCCCCTAATAGTGTTATACACAGCACCCCCCTAATTGTTTACTACACAGCACTCCCCTAGTAGTGTTATACTCAGCACCCCCCTAATAATTTAATACACAGCACCCCCCTAATAGTTTAATACACAGCACCCCCCTAATAGTTTAATACACAACACACCCCTAATAATTTAATACACAGCACCCCCTAATAGTGTTATACACAGCAGCCCCCTAATAGTTTAATACACAACACCCCCCTAATAGTTTAATACACAGCACCCCCCTAATAGTGTTATACACAGCACCCCCCTAATAGTTTAATACACAGCACCCCAATAATAGTGTTATACACAGCACCCCCCTAATAGTTTAATACACAGCACCCCAATAATAGTGTTATACACAGCACCCCCCTAATAGTTTAATACACAGCACCCCCCTAATAGTGTTATACACAGCACCCCCCTAATAGTGTTATACACAGAACCCCCTTAATAGTGTTATACACAGCACCCCCCTAATATTTTAATACACAGCACCCACCTAATAGTGTTATACACAGCACACCCCTAATTGTTTAATACACAGCAGCCCCCTAATAGTTTAATACACAACACCCCCCTAATAATTTAATACACAGCACCCCCCTAATACTGTTATACACAGCACCCCCCTAATAGTGTTATACACAGAACCCCCCTAATAATTTAATACACAGCACCCCAATAATAGTGTTATACACAGCACCCCCCTAATAGTTTAATACACAGCACCCCAATAATAGTGTTATACACAGCACCCCCCTAATAGTTTAATACACAGCACCCCCCCAATAGTGTTATACACAGCACCCCCCTAATAGTTTAATACACAGCACCCCCCTAATTGTTTAATACACAGCACCCCCCTAATTGTTTAATACACAGCACCCCCCTAATAATTTAATACACAGCACCCCCCTAATAGTGTTATACACAGCACCCCCCTAATAGTGTTATACACAGCACCCCCCTAATAGTTTAATACACAGCACCCCAATAATAGTGTTATACACAGCACCCCCCTAATAGTTTAATACACAGCACCCCCCTAATAGTGTTATACACAGCACCCCCCTAATAGTGTTATACACAGAACCCCCCTAATATTTTAATACACAGCACCCCAATAATAGTGTTATACACAGCACCCCCCTAATAGTTTAATACACAGCACCCCAATAATAGTGTTATACACAGCACCCCCCTAATAGTTTAATACACAGCACCCCCCAATAGTGTTATACACAGCACCCCCCTAATAGTGTTATACACAGCACCCCCCTAATAGTTTAATACACAGCACCCCCTAATTGTTTAATACACAGCACCCCCCTAATTGTTTAATACACAGCACCCCCCTAATAATTTAATACACAGCACCCCCCTAATAATGTTATACACAGCACCCCCCTAATAGTTTAATACACAGCACCCCAATAATAGTGTTATACACAGCACCCCCCTAAGAGTTTAATACACAGCACCAACCTAATAGTGTTATACACAGCACCCCCCTAATAGTGTTATACACAGCACCCCCCTAATATTGTTATACACAGCACCCCCCTAATAGTGTTATACACAGCACCCCCCTAATAGTTTAATACACAGCACCCGCCTAATAGTGTTATACACAGCACCCCCCTAATAGTGTTATACAAAGCACCCCCCTAATAGTTTAATACACAGCACCCCCCTAATAGTGTTATACACAGCACCCCCCTAATAGTGTTATACAAAGCACCCCAATAATAGTGTTATACACAGCACCCCCCTAATAGTTTAATACACAGCACCCCAATAATAGTGTTATACACAGCACCCCCCTAATAGTTTAATACACAGCACCCCCCCAATAGTGTTATACACAGCACCCCCCTAATAGTGTTATACACAGCACCCCCCTAATAGTTTAATACACAGCACCCCCCTAATTGTTTAATACACTGCACCCCCCTAATTGTTTAATACACAGCACCCCCCTAATAATTTAATACACAGCACCCCCCTAATTGTGTTATACACAGCACCCCCCTAATAGTTTAATACACAGCACCCCAATAATAGTGTTATACACAGCACCCCCCTAATAGTTTAATACACAGCACCAACCTAATAGTGTTATACACAGCACCCCCCTAATAGTTTAATACACAGCACCCCCTAATAGTGTTATACACAGCACCCCCCTAATAGTTTAATACACAGCACCCCCCTAATAGTGTTATACACAGAACCCCCCTAATAGTGTTATACACAGCACCCCCCTAATAGTTTAATACACAGCACCAACCTAATAGTGTTATACACAGCACCCCCCTAATAATTTAATACACAGCACCCCCCTAATTGTGTTATACACAGCACCCCCCTAATAGTTTAATATACAACACCCCAATAATAGTGTTATACACAGCACCCCCCTAATAGTTTAATACACAGCACCAACCTAATAGTGTTATACACAGCACCCCCCTAATAGTGTTATACACAGCACCCCCCTAATTGTTTAATACACAGCACCCCCCTAATTGTTTAATACACAGCACCCCCCTAATAATTTAATACACAGCACCCCCCTAATAGTGTTATACACAGCACCCCCCTAATAGTTTAATACACAGCACCCCAATAATAGTGTTATACACAGCACCCCCCTAATAGTTTAATACACAGCACCCCCCTAATAGTGTTATACACAGCACCCCCCTAATAGTGTTATACACAGCACCCCCCTAATATTGTTATACACAGCACCCCCCTAATAGTGTTATACACAGCACCCCCCTAATAGTGTTATACACAGAACCCCCCTAATAATTTAATACACAGCACCCCAATAATAGTGTTATACACAGCACCCCCCTAATAGTTTAATACACAGCACCCCAATAATAGTGTTATACACAGCACCCCCCTAATAGTTTAATACACAGCACCCCCCCAATAGTGTTATACACAGCACCCCCCTAATAGTTTAATACACAGCACCCCCCTAATTGTTTAATACACAGCACCCCCCTAATTGTTTAATACACAGCACCCCCCTAATAATTTAATGCACAGCACCCCCCTAATAGTGTTATACACAGCACCCCCCTAATAGTGTTATACACAGCACCCCCCTAATAGTTTAATACACAGCACCCCAATAATAGTGTTATACACAGCACCCCCCTAATAGTTTAATACACAGCACCAACCTAATAGTGTTATACACAGCACCCCCCCTAATAGTGTTATACACAGCAGCCCCCTAATATTGTTATACACAGCACCCCCCTAATAGTGTTATACACAGCACCCCCCTAATAGTTTAATACACAGCACCCCAATAATAGTGTTATACACAGCACCCCCCTAATAGTTTAATACACAGCACCCCCCTAATAGTGTTATACACAGCACCCCCCTAATAGTGTTATACACAGCACCCCCCTAATATTGTTATACACAGCACCCCCCTAATAGTGTTATACACAGCACCCCCCTAATAGTTTAATACACAGCACCCCCCTAATAGTGTTATACACAGCACCCCCCTAATAGTGTTATACAAAGCACCCCCCTAATAGTTTAATACACAGCACCCCCCTAATAGTGTTATACACAGCACCCCCCTAATAGTTTAATACACAGCACCCCCCTAATAGTGTTATACACAGCACCCCCCTAATAGTGTTATACACAGAACCCCCCTAATAATTTAATACACAGCACCCCAATAATAGTGTTATACACAGCACCCCCCTAATAGTTTAATACACAGCACCCCAATAATAGTGTTATACACAGCACCCCCCTAATAGTTTAATACACAGCACCCCCCAATAGTGTTATACACAGCACCCCCCTAATAGTGTTATACACAGCACCCCCCTAATATTGTTATACACAGCACCCCCCTAATAGTGTTATACACAGCACCCCCCAATAGTTTAATACACAGCACCCCCCTAATAGTGTTATACACAGCACCCCCCTAATATTGTTATACACAGCACCCCCCTAATAGTGTTATACACAGCACCCCCCAATAGTTTAATACACAGCACCCCCCTAATAGTTTAATACACAGCACCCCCTAATTGTTTAATACACAGCACCCCCCTAATTGTTTAATACACAGCACCCCCCTAATAATTTAATACACAGCACCCCCCTAATAGTGTTATACACAGCACCCCCTAATAGTTTAATACACAGCACCCCAATAATAGTGTTATACACAACACCCCCCTAATAGTTTAATACACAGCACCAACCTAATAGTGTTATACACAGCACCCCCCTAATAGTGTTATACACAGCACCCCCCTAATATTGTTATACACAGCACCCCCCTAATAGTGTTATACACAGCACCCCCCAATAGTTTAATACACAGCACCCCCCTAATAGTGTTATACACAGCACCCCCCTAATAGTGTTATACAAAGCACCCCCCTAATAGTTTAATACACAGCACCCCCCTAATAGTGTTATACACAGCACCCCCCTAATAGTTTAATACACAGCACCCCCCTAATAGTTTAATACACAACACCCCCCTAATAATTTAATACACAGCACCCCCCCTAATACTGTTATACACAGCACCCCCCTAATAGTGTTATACACAGAACCCCCTTAATAGTGTTATACACAGCACCCCCCTAATATTTTAATACACAGCACCCCCTAATAGTGTTATACTCAGCACCCCCCAAATAGTGTTATACACAGCACCCCCCTAATAGTTTAATACACAGCACCCCCCTAATAGTGTTATACACAGCACCCCCCTAATAGTTTAATACACAGCACCCCCCTAATAGTTTAATACACAACACCCCCCTAATAATTTAATACACAGCACCCCCCTAATACTGTTATACACAGCACCCCCCTAATAGTGTTATACACAGAACCCCCCTAATAATTTAATACACAGCACCCCAATAATAGTGTTATACACAGCACCCCCCTAATAGTTTAATACACAGCACCCCAATAATAGTGTTATACACAGCACCCCCCTAATAGTTTAATACACAGCACCCCCTAATAGTGTTATACACAGCACCCCCCTAATAGTGTTATACACAGAGCCCCCTAATATTGTTATACACAGCACCCCCCTAATAGTGTTATACACAGCACCCCCCTAATAGTTTAATACACAGCACCCCCCTAATAGTGTTATACACAGCACCCCCCTAATAGTGTTATACAAAGCACCCCCCTAATAGTTTAATACACAGCACCCCCCTAATAGTGTTATACACAGCACCCCCCTAATAGTTTAATACACAGCACCCCCCTAATAGTTTAATACACATCACCCCCTAATAATTTAATACACAGCACCCCCCTAATAGTGTTATACACAGCACCCCCCTAATTGTTTACTACACAGCACTCCCCTAGTAGTGTTATACTCAGCACCCCCCTAATAATTTAATACACAGCACCCCCCTAATAGTTTAATACACAGCACCCCCCTAATAGTTTAATACACAACACACCCCTAATAATTTAATACACAGCACCCCCTAATAGTGTTATACACAGCAGCCCCCTAATAGTTTAATACACAACACCCCCCTAATAGTTTAATACACAGCACCCCCCTAATAGTGTTATACACAGCACCCCCCTAATAGTTTAATACACAGCACCCCAATAATAGTGTTATACACAGCACCCCCCTAATAGTTTAATACACAGCACCCCAATAATAGTGTTATACACAGCACCCCCCTAATAGTTTAATACACAGCACCCCCCTAATAGTGTTATACACAGCACCCCCCTAATAGTGTTATACACAGAACCCCCTTAATAGTGTTATACACAGCACCCCCCTAATATTTTAATACACAGCACCCACCTAATAGTGTTATACACAGCACACCCCTAATTGTTTAATACACAGCAGCCCCCTAATAGTTTAATACACAACACCCCCCTAATAATTTAATACACAGCACCCCCCTAATACTGTTATACACAGCACCCCCCTAATAGTGTTATACACAGAACCCCCCTAATAATTTAATACACAGCACCCCAATAATAGTGTTATACACAGCACCCCCCTAATAGTTTAATACACAGCACCCCAATAATAGTGTTATACACAGCACCCCCCTAATAGTTTAATACACAGCACCCCCCCAATAGTGTTATACACAGCACCCCCCTAATAGTTTAATACACAGCACCCCCCTAATTGTTTAATACACAGCACCCCCCTAATTGTTTAATACACAGCACCCCCCTAATAATTTAATACACAGCACCCCCCTAATAGTGTTATACACAGCACCCCCCTAATAGTGTTATACACAGCACCCCCCTAATAGTTTAATACACAGCACCCCAATAATAGTGTTATACACAGCACCCCCCTAATAGTTTAATACACAGCACCCCCCTAATAGTGTTATACACAGCACCCCCCTAATAGTGTTATACACAGAACCCCCCTAATATTTTAATACACAGCACCCCAATAATAGTGTTATACACAGCACCCCCCTAATAGTTTAATACACAGCACCCCAATAATAGTGTTATACACAGCACCCCCCTAATAGTTTAATACACAGCACCCCCCAATAGTGTTATACACAGCACCCCCCTAATAGTGTTATACACAGCACCCCCCTAATAGTTTAATACACAGCACCCCCTAATTGTTTAATACACAGCACCCCCCTAATTGTTTAATACACAGCACCCCCCTAATAATTTAATACACAGCACCCCCCTAATAATGTTATACACAGCACCCCCCTAATAGTTTAATACACAGCACCCCAATAATAGTGTTATACACAGCACCCCCCTAAGAGTTTAATACACAGCACCAACCTAATAGTGTTATACACAGCACCCCCCTAATAGTGTTATACACAGCACCCCCCTAATATTGTTATACACAGCACCCCCCTAATAGTGTTATACACAGCACCCCCCTAATAGTTTAATACACAGCACCCGCCTAATAGTGTTATACACAGCACCCCCCTAATAGTGTTATACAAAGCACCCCCCTAATAGTTTAATACACAGCACCCCCCTAATAGTGTTATACACAGCACCCCCCTAATAGTGTTATACAAAGCACCCCAATAATAGTGTTATACACAGCACCCCCCTAATAGTTTAATACACAGCACCCCAATAATAGTGTTATACACAGCACCCCCCTAATAGTTTAATACACAGCACCCCCCCAATAGTGTTATACACAGCACCCCCCTAATAGTGTTATACACAGCACCCCCCTAATAGTTTAATACACAGCACCCCCCTAATTGTTTAATACACTGCACCCCCCTAATTGTTTAATACACAGCACCCCCCTAATAATTTAATACACAGCACCCCCCTAATTGTGTTATACACAGCACCCCCCTAATAGTTTAATACACAGCACCCCAATAATAGTGTTATACACAGCACCCCCCTAATAGTTTAATACACAGCACCAACCTAATAGTGTTATACACAGCACCCCCCTAATAGTTTAATACACAGCACCCCCTAATAGTGTTATACACAGCACCCCCCTAATAGTTTAATACACAGCACCCCCCTAATAGTGTTATACACAGAACCCCCCTAATAGTGTTATACACAGCACCCCCCTAATAGTTTAATACACAGCACCAACCTAATAGTGTTATACACAGCACCCCCCTAATAATTTAATACACAGCACCCCCTAATTGTGTTATACACAGCACCCCCCTAATAGTTTAATATACAACACCCCAATAATAGTGTTATACACAGCACCCCCCTAATAGTTTAATACACAGCACCAACCTAATAGTGTTATACACAGCACCCCCCTAATAGTGTTATACACAGCACCCCCCTAATTGTTTATACACAGCACCCCCCTAATTGTTTAATACACAGCACCCTCCCCTAATAGTTTAATACACAGCACCCCCCTAATAGTGTTATACACAGCACCCCCCTAATAGTTTAATACACAGCACCCCAATAATAGTGTTATACACAGCACCCCCCTAATAGTTTAATACACAGCACCCCCCTAATAGTGTTATACACAGCACCCCCCTAATAGTGTTATACACAGCACCCCCCTAATATTGTTATACACAGCACCCCCCTAATAGTGTTATACACAGCACCCCCCTAATAGTGTTATACACAGAACCCCCCTAATAATTTAATACACAGCACCCCAATAATAGTGTTATACACAGCACCCCCCTAATAGTTTAATACACAGCACCCCAATAATAGTGTTATACACAGCACCCCCTAATAGTTTAATACACAGCACCCCCCCAATAGTGTTATACACAGCACCCCCCTAATAGTTTAATACACAGCACCCCCCTAATTGTTTAATACACAGCACCCCCCTAATTGTTTAATACACAGCACCCCCCTAATAATTTAATGCACAGCACCCCTCCCTAATAGTGTTATACACAGCACCCCCTAATAGTGTTATACACAGCACCCCCTAATAGTTTAATACACAGCACCCCCAATAATAGTGTTATACACAGCACCCCCCTAATAGTTTAATACACAGCACCAACCTAATAGTGTTATACACAGCACCCCCCTAATAGTGTTATACACAGCAGCCCCCTAATATTGTTATACACAGCACCCCCCTAATAGTGTTATACACAGCACCCCCCTAATAGTTTAATACACAGCACCCCAATAATAGTGTTATACACAGCACCCCCCTAATAGTTTAATACACAGCACCCCCCTAATAGTGTTATACACAGCACCCCCCTAATAGTGTTATACACAGCACCCCCCTAATATTGTTATACACAGCACCCCCCTAATAGTGTTATACACAGCACCCCCCTAATAGTTTAATACACAGCACCCCCCTAATAGTGTTATACACAGCACCCCCCTAATAGTGTTATACAAAGCACCCCCCTAATAGTTTAATACACAGCACCCCCCTAATAGTGTTATACACAGCACCCCCCTAATAGTTTAATACACAGCACCCCCCTAATAGTGTTATACACAGCACCCCCCTAATAGTGTTATACACAGAACCCCCCTAATAATTTAATACACAGCACCCCAATAATAGTGTTATACACAGCACCCCCCTAATAGTTTAATACACAGCACCCCAATAATAGTGTTATACACAGCACCCCCCTAATAGTTTAATACACAGCACCCCCAATAGTGTTATACACAGCACCCCCCTAATAGTGTTATACACAGCACCCCCCTAATATTGTTATACACAGCACCCCCCTAATAGTGTTATACACAGCACCCCCCAATAGTTTAATACACAGCACCCCCCTAATAGTGTTATACACAGCACCCCCCTAATATTGTTATACACAGCACCCCCCTAATAGTGTTATACACAGCACCCCCCAATAGTTTAATACACAGCACCCCCCTAATAGTTTAATACACAGCACCCCCTAATTGTTTAATACACAGCACCCCCCTAATTGTTTAATACACAGCACCCCCCTAATAATTTAATACACAGCACCCCCCTAATAGTGTTATACACAGCACCCCCTAATAGTTTAATACACAGCACCCCAATAATAGTGTTATACACAACACCCCCCTAATAGTTTAATACACAGCACCAACCTAATAGTGTTATACACAGCACCCCCCTAATAGTGTTATACACAGCACCCCCCTAATATTGTTATACACAGCACCCCCCTAATAGTGTTATACACAGCACCCCCCAATAGTTTAATACACAGCACCCCCCTAATAGTGTTATACACAGCACCCCCCTAATAGTGTTATACAAAGCACCCCCCTAATAGTTTAATACACAGCACCCCCCTAATAGTGTTATACACAGCACCCCCCTAATAGTTTAATACACAGCACCCCCCTAATAGTTTAATACACAACACCCCCCTAATAATTTAATACACAGCACCCCCCCTAATACTGTTATACACAGCACCCCCCTAATAGTGTTATACACAGAACCCCCCTAATAATTTAATACACAGCACCCCAATAATAGTGTTATACACAGCACCCCCCTAATAGTTTAATACACAGCACCCCAATAATAGTGTTATACACAGCACCCCCCTAATAGTTTAATACACAGCACCCCCCTAATAGTGTTATACACAGCACCCCCCTAATAGTTTAATACACAGCACCCCCCTAATTGTTTAATACACAGCACCCCCCTAATTGTTTAATACACAGCACCCCCCTAATAATTTAATACACAGCACCCCCCTAATAGTGTTATACACAGCACCCCCCTAATAGTTTAATACACAGCACCCCAATAATAGTGTTATACACAGCACCCCCCTAATAGTTTAATACACAGCACCCCCCTAATAGTGTTATACACAGCACCCCCCTAATAGTGTTATACACAGCACCCCCCTAATATTGTTATACACAGCACCCCCCTAATAGTGTTATACACAGCACCCCCCTAATAGTGTTATACACAGAACCCCCCTAATAATTTAATACACAGCACCCCAATAATAGTGTTATACACAGCACCCCCTAATAGTTTAATACACAGCACCCCAATAATAGTGTTATACACAGCACCCCCCTAATAGTTTAATACACAGCACCCCCCCCAATAGTGTTATACACAGCACCCCCCTAATAGTTTAATACACAGCACCCCCCTAATTGTTTAATACACAGCACCCCCTAATAGTGTTATACACAGCACCCCCTAATAGTTTAATACACAGCACCCCCCTAATAGTGTTATACACAGCACCCCCCTAATAGTGTTATACACAGCACCCCCCTAATAGTTTAATACACAGCACCCCCCTAATAGTATTATACACAGCACCCCCCTAATAGTTTAATACACAGCACCCCAATAATAGTGTTATACACAGCACCCCCCTAATAGTTTAATACACAGCACCCCCCTAATAGTGTTATACACAGCACCCCCCTAATAGTGTTATACACAACACCCCCCTAATAGTTTAATACACAGCACCCCCTAATAGTGTTATACACAGCACCCCCCTAATAGTTTAATACACAGCACCCCCCTAATAGTGTTATACACAGAACCCCCCTAATAGTGTTATACACAGCACCCCCCTAATAGTTTAATACACAGCACCCCCCTAATAGTATTATACACAGCACCCCCCTAATTGTTTAATACACAGCACCCCCCTAATAATTTAATACACAGCACCCCCCTAATAGTGTTATACACAGCACCCCCCTAATAGTGTTATACACAGCACCCCCCTAATAGTTTAATACACAGCACCCCAATAATAGTGTTATACACAGCACCCCCCTAATAGTTTAATACACAGCACCCCCCTAATAGTGTTATACACAGCACCCCCCTAATAGTGTTATACACAGCACCCCCCTAATAGTTTAATACACAGCACCCCCTAATAGTGTTATACACAGCACCCCCCTAATAGTTTAATACACAGCACCCCCCTAATAGTGTTATACACAGAACCCCCCTAATAGTGTTATACACAGCACCCCCCTAATAGTTTAATACACAGCACCCCCCTAATAGTATTATACACAGCACCCCCCTAATAGTGTTATACACAGCACCCCCCTAATAGTTTAATACACAGCACCCCCCTAATAGTGTTATACACAGCACCCCCCTAATAGTTTTATACACATCACACCAATAATAGTGTTATACACAGCACCCCCCTAATATTTTAATACACAGCACGCCCCTAATAGTGTTATACACAGCACCCCCCTAATAGTGTTATACACAGCACCCCCCTAATATTGTTATACACAGCACCCCCCTAATAGTGTTATACACAGCACCCCCCTAATAGTTTAATACACAGCACCCCCCTAATAGTGTTATACACAGCACCCCCCTAATAGTGTTATACAAAGCACCCCCCTAATAGTTTAATACACAGCACCCCCCTAATAGTGTTATACACAGCACCCCCCTAATAGTTTAATACACAGCACCCCCCTAATAGTTTAATACACATCACCCCCCTAATAATTTAATACACAGCACCCCCCTAATAGTGTTATACACAGCACCCCCCTAATAGTTTTATACACATCACACCAATAATAGTGTTATACACAGCACCCCCCTAATAGTTTAATACACAGCACCCCCCTAATAGTGTTATACACAGCACCCCCCTAATATTGTTATACACAGCACCCCCCTAATAGTGTTATACACAGCACCCCCCTAATAGTTTTATACACATCACACCAATAATAGTGTTATACACAGCACCCCCCTAATAGTGTTATACACAGCACCCCCCTAATAGTGTTATACACAGCACCCCCCTAATATTGTTATACACAGCACCCCCCTAATAGTGTTATACACAGCACCCCCCTAATAGTTTAATACACAGCACCCCCCTAATAGTGTTATACACAGCACCCCCCTAATAGTGTTATACAAAGCACCCCCCTAATAGTTTAATACACAGCACCCCCCTAATAGTGTTATACACAGCACCCCCCTAATAGTTTAATACACAGCACCCCCCTAATAGTGTTATACACAGCACCCCCCTAATAGTGTTATACACAGAACCCCCCTAATAATTTAATACACAGCACCCCAATAATAGTGTTATACACAGCACCCCCCTAATAGTTTAATACACAGCACCCCAATAATAGTGTTATACACAGCACCCCCCTAATAGTTTAATACACAGCACCCCCCAATAGTGTTATACACAGCACCCCCCTAATAGTGTTATACACAGCACCCCCCTAATATTGTTATACACAGCACCCCCCTAATAGTGTTATACACAGCACCCCCCTAATATTGTTATACACAGCACCCCCCTAATAGTGTTATACACAGCACCCCCCTAATAGTTTAATACACAGCACCCCCCTAATAGTGTTATACACAGCACCCCCCTAATAGTGTTATACAAAGCACCCCCCTAATATTGTTATACACAGCACCCCCCTAATAGTGTTATACACAGCACCCCCTAATATTGTTATACACAGCACCCCCCTAATAGTGTTATACACAGCACCCCCCTAATAGTTTAATACACAGCACCCCCCTAATAGTGTTATACACAGCACCCCCCTAATAGTGTTATACACAGCACCCCCCTAATAGTTTAATACACAGCACCCCCCTAATAGTTTAATACACATCACCCCCCTAATAATTTAATACACAGCACCCCCCTAATAGTGTTATACACAGCACCCCCCTAATAGTTTTATACACATCACACCAATAATAGTGTTATACACAGCACCCCCCTAATAGTTTAATACACAGCACGCCCCTAATAGTGTTATACACAGCACCCCCCTAATAGTGTTATACACAGCACCCCCCTAATATTGTTATACACAGCACCCCCCTAATAGTGTTATACACAGCACCCCCCTAATAGTTTAATACACAGCACCCCCTAATAGTGTTATACACAGCACCCCCCTAATAGTGTTATACAAAGCACCCCCCTAATAGTTTAATACACAGCACCCCCCTAATAGTGTTATACACAGCACCCCCCTAATAGTTTAATACACAGCACCCCCCTAATAGTTTAATACACATCACCCCCCTAATAAATTAATACACAGCACCCCCCTAATAGTGTTATACACAGCACCCCCCTAATTGTTTACTACACAGCACCCCCCTAGTAGTGTTATACACAGCACCCCCCTAATAATTTAATACACAGCACCCCCCTAATAATTTAATACACAGCACCCCCTAATAGTGTTATACACAGCAGCCCCCTAATAGTTTAATACACAGCACCCCCCTAATAGTTTAATACACAGCACCCCCCTAATAGTGTTATACACAGCACCCCCCTAATAGTGTTATACACAGCACCCCCCTAATAGTTTAATACACAGCACCCCAATAATAGTGTTATACACAGCACCCCCCTAATAGTTTAATACACAGCACCCCCCTAATAGTGTTATACACAGCACCCCCCTAATAGTGTTATACACAGAACCCCCTTAATAGTGTTATACACAGCACCCCCCTAATATTTTAATACACAGCACCCCCTAATAGTGTTATACTCAGCACCCCCCTAATAGTGTTATACACAGCACCCCCCTAATAGTTTAATACACAGCACCCCCCTAATAGTGTTATACACAGCACCCCCCTAATAGTTTAATACACAGCACCCCCCTAATAGTTTAATACACAACACCCCCCTAATAATTTAATACACAGCACCCCCCTAATACTGTTATACACAGCACCCCCCTAATAGTGTTATACACAGAACCCCCCTAATAATTTAATACACAGCACCCCAATAATAGTGTTATACACAGCACCCCCCTAATAGTTTAATACACAGCACCCCAATAATAGTGTTATACACAGCACCCCCTAATAGTTTAATACACAGCACCCCCTAATAGTGTTATACACAGCACCCCCCTAATAGTGTTATACACAGAGCCCCCTAATATTGTTATACACAGCACCCCCCTAATAGTGTTATACACAGCACCCCCCTAATAGTTTAATACACAGCACCCCCCTAATAGTGTTATACACAGCACCCCCCTAATAGTGTTATACAAAGCACCCCCCTAATAGTTTAATACACAGCACCCCCCTAATAGTGTTATACACAGCACCCCCCTAATA
This sequence comes from Leptodactylus fuscus, assembly GCF_031893055.1. Classification (NCBI taxonomy): domain Eukaryota; kingdom Metazoa; phylum Chordata; class Amphibia; order Anura; family Leptodactylidae; genus Leptodactylus; species Leptodactylus fuscus. The sequence goes on from NW_027440544.1 coordinate 65,584, forward strand.
GTTTAATACACAGCACCCCCCTAATAGTTTAATACACATCACCCCCTAATAATTTAATACACAGCACCCCCCTAATAGTGTTATACACAGCACCCCCCTAATTGTTTACTACACAGCACCCCCCTAGTAGTGTTATACACAGCACCCCCCTAATAGTTTAATACACAACACCCCCCTAATAATTTAATACACAGCACCCCCTAATAGTGTTATACACAGCAGCCCCCTAATAGTTTAATACACAACACCCCCCTAATAGTTTAATACACAGCACCCCCCTAATAGTGTTATACACAGCACCCCCCTAATAGTTTAATACACAGCACCCCAATAATAGTGTTATACACAGCACCCCCCTAATAGTTTAATACACAGCACCAACCTAATAGTGTTATACACAGCACCCCCCTAATAGTTTAATACACAGCACCCCCTAATAGTGTTATACACAGCACCCCCCTAATAGTTTAATACACAGCACCCCCCTAATAGTGTTATACACAGAACCCCCCTAATAGTGTTATACACAGCACCCCCCTAATAGTTTAATACACAGCACCAACCTAATAGTGTTATACACAGCACCCCCCTAATAATTTAATACACAGCACCCCCCTAATTGTGTTATACACAGCACCCCCCTAATAGTTTAATACACAGCACCCCAATAATAGTGTTATACACAGCACCCCCCTAATAGTTTAATACACAGCACCAACCTAATAGTGTTATACACAGCACCCCCCTAATAGTATTATACACAGCACCCCCCTAATAGTGTTATACACAGCACCCCCCTAATTGTTTAATACACAGCACCCCCCTAATTGTTTAATACACAGCACCCCCCTAATAATTTAATACACAGCACCCCCCTAATAGTGTTATACACAGCACCCCCCTAATAGTTTAATACACAGCACCCCAATAATAGTGTTATACACAGCACCCCCCTAATAGTTTAATACACAGCACCCCCCTAATAGTGTTATACACAGCACCCCCCTAATAGTGTTATACACAGCACCCCCCTAATATTGTTATACACAGCACCCCCCTAATAGTGTTATACACAGCACCCCCCTAATAGTGTTATACACAGAACCCCCCTAATAATTTAATACACAGCACCCCAATAATAGTGTTATACACAGCACCCCCCTAATAGTTTAATACACAGCACCCCAATAATAGTGTTATACACAGCACCCCCCTAATAGTTTAATACACAGCACCCCCCCAATAGTGTTATACACAGCACCCAATAATAGTTTAATACACAGCACCCCCCTAATTGTTTAATACACAGCACCCCCCTAATTGTTTAATACACAGCACCCCCCTAATAATTTAATGCACAGCACCCCCCTAATAGTGTTATACACAGCACCCCCCTAATAGTTTAATACACAGCACCCCCCTAATAGTTTAATACACAGCACCAACCTAATAGTGTTATACACAGCACCCCCCTAATAGTGTTATACACAGCAGCCCCCTAATATTGTTATACACAGCACCCCCCTAATAGTGTTATACACAGCACCCCCCTAATAGTTTAATACACAGCACCCCAATAATAGTGTTATACACAGCACCCCCCTAATAGTTTAATACACAGCACCCCCCTAATAGTGTTATACACAGCACCCCCCTAATAGTGTTATACACAGCACCCCCCTAATATTGTTATACACAGCACCCCCCTAATAGTGTTATACACAGCACCCCCCTAATAGTTTAATACACAGCACCCCCCTAATAGTGTTATACACAGCACCCCCCTAATAGTGTTATACAAAGCACCCCCCTAATAGTTTAATACACAGCACCCCCCTAATAGTGTTATACACAGCACCCCCTAATAGTTTAATACACAGCACCCCCCTAATAGTGTTATACACAGCACCCCCCTAATAGTGTTATACACAGAACCCCCCTAATAATTTAATACACAGCACCCCAATAATAGTGTTATACACAGCACCCCCCTAATAGTTTAATACACAGCACCCCAATAATAGTGTTATACACAGCACCCCCCTAATAGTTTAATACACAGCACCCCCCAATAGTGTTATACACAGCACCCCCCTAATAGTGTTATACACAGCACCCCCCTAATAGTTTAATACACAGCACCCCCTAATTGTTTAATACACAACACCCCCCTAATTGTTTAATACACAGCACCCCCCTAATAATTTAATACACAGCACCCCCCCTAATAGTGTTATACACAGCACCCCCTAATAGTTTAATACACAGCACCCCAATAATAGTGTTATACACAGCACCCCCCTAATAGTTTAATACACAGCACCAACCTAATAGTGTTATACACAGCACCCCCCTAATAGTGTTATACACAGCACCCCCCTAATATTGTTATACACAGCACCCCCCCTAATAGTGTTATACACAGCACCCCCCAATAGTTTAATACACAGCACCCCCCTAATAGTGTTATACACAGCACCCCCCTAATAGTGTTATACAAAGCACCCCCCTAATAGTTTAATACACAGCACCCCCCTAATAGTGTTATACACAGCACCCCCCTAATAGTTTAATACACAGCACCCCCCTAATAGTTTAATACACAACACCCCCCTAATAATTTAATACACAGCACCCCCCCTAATACTGTTATACACAGCACCCCCCTAATAGTGTTATACACAGAACCCCCCTAATAATTTAATACACAGCACCCCAATAATAGTGTTATACACAGCACCCCCCTAATAGTTTAATACACAGCACCCCAATAATAGTGTTATACACAGCACCCCCCTAATAGTTTAATACACAGCACCCCCCTAATAGTGTTATACACAGCACCCCCCTAATAGTTTAATACACAGCACCCCCCTAATTGTTTAATACACAGCACCCCCCTAATTGTTTAATACACAGCACCCCCCTAATAATTTAATACACAGCACCCCCCTAATAGTGTTATACACAGCACCCCCCTAATAGTTTAATACACAGCACCCCAATAATAGTGTTATACACAGCACCTCCCTAATAGTTTAATACACAGCACCCCCCTAATAGTGTTATACACAGCACCCCCCTAATAGTGTTATACACAGCACCCCCCTAATATTGTTATACACAGCACCCCCCTAATAGTGTTATACACAGCACCCCCCTAATAGTGTTATACACAGAACCCCCCTATTAATTTAATACACAGCACCCCAATAATAGTGTTATACACAACACCCCCCTAATATTTTAATACACAGCACCCCAATAATAGTGTTATACACAGCACCCCCCTAATAGTTTAATACACAGCACCCCCCCCAATAGTGTTATACACAGCACCCCCCTAATGGTTTAATACACAGCACCCCCCTAATTGTTTAATACACAGCACCCCCTAATAGTGTTATACACAGCACCCCCCTAATAGTTTAATACACAGCACCCCCCTAATAGTGTTATACACAGAACCCCCCTAATAGTGTTATACACAGCAGCCCCCTAATAGTTTAATACACAACACCCCCCTAATAGTTTAATACACAGCACCCCCCTAATAGTGTTATACACAGCACCCCCCTAATAGTGTTATACACAGCACCCCCCTAATAGTTTAATACACAGCACCCCAATAATAGTGTTATACACAGCACCCCCCTAATAGTTTAATACACAGCACCCCCCTAATAGTGTTATACACAGCACCCCCCTAATAGTGTTATACACAGAACCCCCTTAATAGTGTTATACACAGCACCCCCCTAATATTTTAATACACAGCACCCCCTAATAGTGTTATACTCAGCACCCCCCTAATAGTATTATACACAGCACCCCCCTAATAGTTTAATACACAGCACCCCCCTAATAGTGTTATACACAGCACACCCCTAATAGTTTAATACACAGCAGCCCCCTAATAGTTTAATACACAACACCCCCCCTAATAATTTAATACACAGCACCCCCCTAATACTGTTATACACAGCACCCCCCTAATAGTGTTATACACAGAACCCCCCTAATAATTTAATACACAGCACCCCAATAATAGTGTTATACACAGCACCCCCCTAATAGTTTAATACACAGCACCCCAATAATAGTGTTATACACAGCACCCCCCTAATAGTTTAATACACAGCACCCCCCCAATAGTGTTATACACAGCACTCCCCTAATAGTTTAATACACAGCACCCCCCTAATTGTTTAATACACAGCACCCCCCTAATTGTTTAATACACAGCACCCCCCTAATAATTTAATACACAGCACCCCCCTAATAGTGTTATACACAGCACCCCCCCAATAGTGTTATACACAGCACCCCCCTAATAGTTTAATACACAGCACCCCAATAATAGTGTTATACACAGCACCCCCCTAATAGTTTAATACACAGCACCCCCCTAATAGTGTTATACACAGCACCCCCCTAATAGTGTTATACACAGAACCCCCCTAATATTTTAATACACAGCACCCCAATAATAGTGTTATACACAGCACCCCCCTAATAGTTTAATACACAGCACCCCAATAATAGTGTTATACACAGCACCCCCCTAATAGTTTAATACACAGCACCCCCCAATAGTGTTATACACAGCACCCCCCTAATAGTGTTATACACAGCACCCCCCTAATAGTTTAATACACAGCACCCCCTAATTGTTTAATACACAGCACCCCCCTAATTGTTTAATACACAGCACCCCCCTAATAATTTAATACACAGCACCCCCCTAATAGTGTTATACACAGCACCCCCCTAATAGTTTAATACACAGCACCCCAATAATAGTGTTATACACAGCACCCCCCTAAGAGTTTAATACACAGCACCAACCTAATAGTGTTATACACAGCACCCCCCTAATAGTGTTATACACAGCACCCCCCTAATATTGTTATACACAGCACCCCCCTAATAGTGTTATACACAGCACCCCCCTAATAGTTTAATACACAGCACCCGCCTAATAGTGTTATACACAGCACCCCCCTAATAGTGTTATACAAAGCACCCCCCTAATAGTTTAATACACAGCACCCCCCTAATAGTGTTATACACAGCACCCCCCTAATAGTGTTATACAAAGCACCCCAATAATAGTGTTATACACAGCACCCCCCTAATAGTTTAATACACAGCACCCCAATAATAGTGTTATACACAGCACCCCCCTAATAGTTTAATACACAGCACCCCCCCAATAGTGTTATACACAGCACCCCCCTAATAGTGTTATACACAGCACCCCCCTAATAGTTTAATACACAGCACCCCCCTAATTGTTTAATACACTGCACCCCCCTAATTGTTTAATACACAGCACCCCCCTAATAATTTAATACACAGCACCCCCCTAATTGTGTTATACACAGCACCCCCCTAATAGTTTAATACACAGCACCCCAATAATAGTGTTATACACAGCACCCCCCTAATAGTTTAATACACAGCACCAACCTAATAGTGTTATACACAGCACCCCCCTAATAGTTTAATACACAGCACCCCCTAATAGTGTTATACACAGCACCCCCCTAATAGTTTAATACACAGCACCCCCCTAATAGTGTTATACACAGAACCCCCCTAATAGTGTTATACACAGCACCCCCCTAATAGTTTAATACACAGCACCAACCTAATAGTGTTATACACAGCACCCCCCTAATAATTTAATACACAGCACCCCCCTAATTGTGTTATACACAGCACCCCCCTAATTGTTTAATACACAGCACCCCCCTAATAATTTAATACACAGCACCCCCCTAATAGTGTTATACACAGCACCCCCCTAATAGTTTAATACACAGCACCCCCCTAATAGTGTTATACACAGCACCCCCCTAATATTGTTATACACAGCACCCCCCTAATAGTGTTATACACAGCACCCCCCTAATAGTTTAATACACAGCACCCGCCTAATAGTGTTATACACAGCACCCCCCTAATAGTGTTATACAAAGCACCCCCCTAATAGTTTAATACACAGCACCCCCCTAATAGTGTTATACACAGCACCCCCCTAATAGTGTTATACAAAGCACCCCAATAATAGTGTTATACACAGCACCCCCCTAATAGTTTAATACACAGCACCCCAATAATAGTGTTATACACAGCACCCCCCTAATAGTTTAATACACAGCACCCCCCCAATAGTGTTATACACAGCACCCCCCTAATAGTGTTATACACAGCACCCCCCTAATAGTTTAATACACAGCACCCCCCTAATTGTTTAATACACTGCACCCCCCTAATTGTTTAATACACAGCACCCCCCTAATAATTTAATACACAGCACCCCCCTAATTGTGTTATACACAGCACCCCCCTAATAGTTTAATACACAGCACCCCAATAATAGTGTTATACACAGCACCCCCCTAATAGTTTAATACACAGCACCAACCTAATAGTGTTATACACAGCACCCCCCTAATAGTTTAATAAACAGCACCCCCTAATAGTGTTATACACAGCACCCCCCTAATAGTTTAATACACAGCACCCCCCTAATAGTGTTATACACAGAACCCCCCTAATAGTGTTATACACAGCACCCCCCTAATAGTTTAATACACAGCACCAACCTAATAGTGTTATACACAGCACCCCCCTAATAATTTAATACACAGCACCCCCCTAATTGTGTTATACACAGCACCCCCCTAATAGTTTAATACACAGCACCCCAATAATAGTGTTATACACAGCACCCCCTAATAGTTTAATACACAGCACCAACCTAATAGTGTTATACACAGCACCCCCCTAATAGTATTATACACAGCACCCCCCTAATAGTGTTATACACAGCACCCCCCTAATTGTTTAATACACAGCACCCCCCTAATTTTAATACACAGCACCCCCCTAATAATTTAATACACAGCACCCCCCTAATAGTGTTATACACAGCACCCCCCTAATAGTTTAATACACAGCACCCCAATAATAGTGTTATACACAGCACCCCCCCTAATAGTTTAATACACAGCACCCCCCTAATAGTGTTATACACAGCACCCCCCTAATAGTGTTATACACAGCACCCCCCTAATATTGTTATACACAGCACCCCCCTAATAGTGTTATACACAGCACCCCCCTAATAGTGTTATACACAGAACCCCCCTAATAATTTAATACACAGCACCCCAATAATAGTGTTATACACAGCACCCCCCTAATAGTTTAATACACAGCACCCCAATAATAGTGTTATACACAGCACCCCCCTAATAGTTTAATACACAGCACCCCCCCCAATAGTGTTAAACACAGCACCCCCCTAATAGTTTAATACACAGCACCCCCCTAATTGTTTAATACACAGCACCCCCCTAATTGTTTAATACACAGCACCCCCCTAATAATTTAATGCACAGCACCCCCCTAATAGTGTTATACACAGCACCCCCCTAATAGTGTTATACACAGCACCCCCCTAATAGTTTAATACACAGCACCCCAATAATAGTGTTATACACAGCACCCCCCTAATAGTTTAATACACAGCACCAACCTAATAGTGTTATACACAGCACCCCCCTAATAGTGTTATACACAGCAGCCCCCTAATATTGTTATACACAGCACCCCCCTAATAGTGTTATACACAGCACCCCCCTAATAGTTTAATACACAGCACCCCAATAATAGTGTTATACACAGCACCCCCCTAATAATTTAATACACAGCACCCCCTAATAGTGTTATACACAGCACCCCCCTAATAGTGTTATACACAGCACCCCCCTAATATTGTTTTACACAGCACCCCCCTAATAGTGTTATACACAGCACCCCCCTAATAGTTTATTACACAGCACCCCCCTAATAGTGTTATACACAGCACCCCCCTAATAGTGTTATACAAAGCACCCCCCTAATAGTTTAATACACAGCACCCCCCTAATAGTGTTATACACAGCACCCCCCTAATAGTTTAATACACAGCACCCCCCTAATAGTGTTATACACAGCACCCCCCTAATAGTGTTATACACAGAACCCCCCCTAATAATTTAATACACAGCACCCCAATAATAGTGTTATACACAGCACCCCCCTAATAGTTTAATACACAGCACCCCAATAATAGTGTTATACACAGCACCCCCCTAATAGTTTAATACACAGCACCCCCCAATAGTGTTATACACAGCACCCCCCTAATAGTGTTATACACAGCACCCCCCTAATAGTTTAATACACAGCACCCCCTAATTGTTTAATACACAGCACCCCCCTAATTGTTTAATACACAGCACCCCCTAATAATTTAATACACAGCACCCCCCTAATAGTGTTATACACAGCACCCCCTAATAGTTTAATACACAGCACCCCAATAATAGTGTTATACACAGCACCCCCCTAATAGTTTAATACACAGCACCAACCTAATAGTGTTATACACAGCACCCCCCTAATAGTGTTATACACAGCACCCCCCTAATATTGTTATACACAGCACCCCCCTAATAGTGTTATACACAGCACCCCCCAATAGTTTAATACACAGCACCCCCCTAATAGTGTTATACACAGCACCCCCCTAATAGTGTTATACAAAGCACCCCCCTAATAGTTTAATACACAGCACCCCCCTAATAGTGTTATACAAAGCACCCCCCTAATAGTTTAATACACAGCACCCCCCTAATAGTTTAATACACAACACCCCCCTAATAATTTAATACACAGCACCCCCCCTAATACTGTTATACACAGCACCCCCCTAATAGTGTTATACACAGAACCCCCCTAATAATTTAATACACAGCACCCCAATAATAGTGTTATACACAGCACCCCCCTAATAGTTTAATACACAGCACCCCAATAATAGTGTTATACACAGCACCCCCCTAATAGTTTAATACACAGCACCCCCCTAATAGTGTTATACACAGCACCCCCCTAATAGTTTAATACACAGCACCCCCCTAATTGTTTAATACACAGCACCCCCCTAATTGTTTAATACACAGCACCCCCCTAATAATTTAATACACAGCACCCCCCTAATAGTGTTATACACAGCACCCCCCTAATAGTTTAATACACAGCACCCCAATAATAGTGTTATACACAGCACCCCCCTAATAGTTTAATACACAGCACCCCCCTAATAGTGTTATACACAGCACCCCCCTAATAGTGTTATACACAGCACCCCCCTAATATTGTTATACACAGCACCCCCCTAATAGTTTAATACACAGCACCCCAATAATAGTGTTATACACAGCACCCCCCTAATAGTGTTATACACAGCACCCCCCTAATAGTGTTATACACAGCACCCCCCTAATAGTTTAATACACAGCACCCCCCTAATAGTGTTATACACAGCACCCCAATAATAGTGTTATACACAGCACCCCCCTAATAGTTTAATACACAGCACCCCCCAATAGTGTTATACACAGCACCCCCCTAATAGTTTAATACACAGCACCCCCCTAATTGTTTAATACACAGCACCCCCTAATAGTGTTATACACAGCACCCCCCTAATAGTTTAATACACAGCACCCCCCTAGAACCCCCCTAATAGTGTTATACACAGCACCCCCCTAATAGTTTAATACACAGCACCCCCCTAATAGTATTATACACAGCACCCCCCTAATAGTTTAATACACAGCACCCCAATAATAGTGTTATACACAGCACCCCCCTAATAGTTTAATACACAGCACCCCCCTAATAGTGTTATACACAGCACCCCCCTAATAGTGTTATACACAGCACCCCCCTAATAGTTTAATACACAGCACCCCCTAATAGTGTTATACACAGCACCCCCCTAATAGTTTAATACACAGCACCCCCCTAATAGTGTTATACACAGAACCCCCCTAATAGTGTTATACACAGCACCCCCCTAATAGTTTAATACACAGCACCCCCCTAATAGTATTATACACAGCACCCCCCTAATTGTTTAATACACAGCACCCCCCTAATAATTTAATACACAGCACCCCCCTAATAGTGTTATACACAGCACCCCCCTAATAGTGTTATACACAGCACCCCCCTAATAGTTTAATACACAGCACCCCAATAATAGTGTTATACACAGCACCCCCCTAATAGTTTAATACACAGCACCCCAATAATAGTGTTATACACAGCACCCCCCTAATAGTTTAATACACAGCACCCCCCAATAGTGTTATACACAGCACCCCCCTAATAGTGTTATACACAGCACCCCCCTAATAGTTTAATACACAGCACCCCCTAATTGTTTAATACACAGCACCCCCCTAATTGTTTAATACACAGCACCCCCCTAATAATTTAATACACAGCACCCCCCTAATAGTGTTATACACAGCACCCCCCTAATAGTTTAATACACAGCACCCCAATAATAGTGTTATACACAGCACCCCCCTAAGAGTTTAATACACAGCACCAACCTAATAGTGTTATACACAGCACCCCCCTAATAGTGTTATACACAGCACCCCCCTAATATTGTTATACACAGCACCCCCCTAATAGTGTTATACACAGCACCCCCCTAATAGTTTAATACACAGCACCCGCCTAATAGTGTTATACACAGCACCCCCCTAATAGTGTTATACAAAGCACCCCCCTAATAGTTTAATACACAGCACCCCCCTAATAGTGTTATACACAGCACCCCCCTAATAGTGTTATACAAAGCACCCCAATAATAGTGTTATACACAGCACCCCCCTAATAGTTTAATACACAGCACCCCAATAATAGTGTTATACACAGCACCCCCCTAATAGTTTAATACACAGCACCCCCCCAATAGTGTTATACACAGCACCCCCCTAATAGTGTTATACACAGCACCCCCCTAATAGTTTAATACACAGCACCCCCCTAATTGTTTAATACACTGCACCCCCCTAATTGTTTAATACACAGCACCCCCCTAATAATTTAATACACAGCACCCCCCTAATTGTGTTATACACAGCACCCCCCTAATAGTTTAATACACAGCACCCCAATAATAGTGTTATACACAGCACCCCCCTAATAGTTTAATACACAGCACCAACCTAATAGTGTTATACACAGCACCCCCCTAATAGTTTAATACACAGCACCCCCTAATAGTGTTATACACAGCACCCCCCTAATAGTTTAATACACAGCACCCCCCTAATAGTGTTATACACAGAACCCCCCTAATAGTGTTATACACAGCACCCCCCTAATAGTTTAATACACAGCACCAACCTAATAGTGTTATACACAGCACCCCCCTAATAATTTAATACACAGCACCCCCCTAATTGTGTTATACACAGCACCCCCCTAATAGTTTAATACACAGCACCCCAATAATAGTGTTATACACAGCACCCCCCTAATAGTTTAATACACAGCACCAACCTAATAGTGTTATACACAGCACCCCCCTAATAGTGTTATACACAGCACCCCCCTAATTGTTTAATACACAGCACCCCCCTAATTGTTTAATACACAGCACCCCCCTAATAATTTAATACACAGCACCCCCCTAATAGTGTTATACACAGCACCCCCCTAATAGTTTAATACACAGCACCCCAATAATAGTGTTATACACAGCACCCCCCTAATAGTTTAATACACAGCACCCCCCTAATAGTGTTATACACAGCACCCCCCTAATAGTGTTATACACAGCACCCCCCTAATATTGTTATACACAGCACCCCCCTAATAGTGTTATACACAGCACCCCCCTAATAGTGTTATACACAGAACCCCCCTAATAATTTAATACACAGCACCCCAATAATAGTGTTATACACAGCACCCCCCTAATAGTTTAATACACAGCACCCCAATAATAGTGTTATACACAGCACCCCCCTAATAGTTTAATACACAGCACCCCCCAATAGTGTTATACACAGCACCCCCCTAATAGTGTTATACACAGCACCCCCCTAATAGTTTAATACACAGCACCCCCTAATTGTTTAATACACAGCACCCCCCTAATTGTTTAATACACAGCACCCCCCTAATAATTTAATACACAGCACCCCCCTAATAGTGTTATACACAGCACCCCCTAATAGTTTAATACACAGCACCCCAATAATAGTGTTATACACAGCACCCCCCTAATAGTTTAATACACAGCACCAACCTAATAGTGTTATACACAGCACCCCCCTAATAGTGTTATACACAGCACCCCCCTAATATTGTTATACACAGCACCCCCCTAATAGTGTTATACACAGCACCCCCCAATAGTTTAATACACAGCACCCCCCTAATAGTGTTATACACAGCACCCCCCCTAATAGTGTTATACAAAGCACCCCCCTAATAGTTTAATACACAGCACCCCCCTAATAGTGTTATACACAGCACCCCCCTAATAGTTTAATACACAGCACCCCCCTAATAGTTTAATACACAACACCCCCCTAATAATTTAATACACAGCACCCCCCCTAATACTGTTATACACAGCACCCCCCTAATAGTGTTATACACAGAACCCCCCTAATAATTTAATACACAGCACCCCAATAATAGTGTTATACACAGCACCCCCCTAATAGTTTAATACACAGCACCCCAATAATAGTGTTATACACAGCACCCCCCTAATAGTTTAATACACAGCACCCCCCTAATAGTGTTATACACAGCACCCCCCTAATAGTTTAATACACAGCACCCCCCTAATTGTTTAATACACAGCACCCCCCTAATTGTTTAATACACAGCACCCCCCTAATAATTTAATACACAGCACCCCCCTAATAGTGTTATACACAGCACCCCCCTAATAGTTTAATACACAGCACCCCAATAATAGTGTTATACACAGCACCCCCCTAATAGTTTAATACACAGCACCCCCCTAATAGTGTTATACACAGCACCCCCCTAATAGTGTTATACACAGCACCCCCCTAATATTGTTATACACAGCACCCCCCTAATAGTGTTATACACAGCACCCCCCTAATAGTGTTATACACAGAACCCCCCTAATAATTTAATACACAGCACCCCAATAATAGTGTTATACACAGCACCCCCTAATAGTTTAATACACAGCACCCCAATAATAGTGTTATACACAGCACCCCCCTAATAGTTTAATACACAGCACCCCCCCCCAATAGTGTTATACACAGCACCCCCCTAATAGTTTAATACACAGCACCCCCCTAATTGTTTAATACACAGCACCCCCTAATAGTGTTATACACAGCACCCCCCTAATAGTTTAATACACAGCACCCCCCTAATAGTGTTATACACAGAACCCCCCTAATAGTGTTATACACAGCACCCCCCTAATAGTTTAATACACAGCACCCCCCTAATAGTATTATACACAGCACCCCCCTAATAGTTTAATACACAGCACCCCAATAATAGTGTTATACACAGCACCCCCCTAATAGTTTAATACACAGCACCCCCCTAATAGTGTTATACACAGCACCCCCCTAATAGTGTTATACACAACACCCCCCTAATAGTTTAATACACAGCACCCCCTAATAGTGTTATACACAGCACCCCCCTAATAGTTTAATACACAGCACCCCCCTAATAGTGTTATACACAGAACCCCCCTAATAGTGTTATACACAGCACCCCCCTAATAGTTTAATACACAGCACCCCCCTAATAGTATTATACACAGCACCCCCCTAATTGTTTAATACACAGCACCCCCCTAATAATTTAATACACAGCACCCCCCTAATAGTGTTATACACAGCACCCCCCTAATAGTGTTATACACAGCACCCCCCTAATAGTTTAATACACAGCACCCCAATAATAGTGTTATACACACCCAATAATAGTGTTATACACAGCACCCCCCTAATAGTTTAATACACAGCACCCCCCTAATAGTGTTATACACAGCACCCCCCCTAATAGTGTTATACACAGCACCCCCCTAATAGTTTAATACACAGCACCCCCTAATAGTGTTATACACAGCACCCCCCTAATAGTTTAATACACAGCACCCCCCTAATAGTGTTATACACAGAACCCCCCTAATAGTGTTATACACAGCACCCCCCTAATAGTTTAATACACAGCACCCCCCTAATAGTATTATACACAGCACCCCCCCTAATAGTGTTATACACAGCACCCCCCCTAATAGTTTAATACACAGCACCCCCCCTAATAGTGTTATACACAGCACCCCCCTAATAGTTTTATACACATCACACCAATAATAGTGTTATACACAGCACCCCCCTAATATTTTAATACACAGCACGCCCCTAATAGTGTTATACACAGCACCCCCCTAATAGTGTTATACACAGCACCCCCCTAATATTGTTATACACAGCACCCCCCTAATAGTGTTATACACAGCACCCCCCCTAATAGTTTAATACACAGCACCCCCCTAATAGTGTAATACACAGCACCCCCCTAATAGTGTTATACAAAGCACCCACCTAATAGTTTAATACACAGCACCCCCCCTAATAGTGTTATACACAGCACCCCCCCTAATAGTTTAATACACAGCACCCCCCTAATAGTTTAATACACATCACCCCCCTAATAATTTAATACACAGCACCCCCCCTAATAGTGTTATACACAGCACCCCCCTAATAGTTTTATACACATCACACCAATAATAGTGTTATACACAGCACCCCCCTAATAGTTTAATACACAGCACGCCCCTAATAGTGTTATACACAGCACCCCCCTAATAGTGTTATACACAGCACCCCCCTAATATTGTTATACACAGCACCCCCCTAATAGTGTTATACACAGCACCCCCCTAATAGTTTAATACACAGCACCCCCTAATAGTGTTATACACAGCACCCCCCTAATAGTGTTATACAAAGCACCCCCCTAATAGTTTAATACACAGCACCCCCCTAATAGTGTTATACACAGCACCCCCCCTAATAGTTTAATACACAGCACCCCCCTAATAGTTTAATACACATCACCCCCCTAATAATTTAATACACAGCACCCCCCTAATAGTGTTATACACAGCACCCCCCTAATTGTTTACTACACAGCACCCCCCTAGTAGTGTTATACACAGCACCCCCCTAATAATTTAATACACAGCAACCCCTAATAATTTAATACACAGCACCCCCTAATAGTGTTATACACAGCAGGCCCCCTAATAGTTTAATACACAGCACCCCCCTAATAGTTTAATACACAGCACCCCCCTAATAGTGTTATACACAGCACCCCCCTAATAGTGTTATACACAGCACCCCCCTAATAGTGTTATACACAGCACCCCCCTAATATTTTAATACACAGCACCCCCTAATAGTGTTATACTCAGCACCCCCCTAATAGTGTTATACACAGCACCCCCCTAATAGTTTAATACACAGCACCCCCCTAATTGTTTAATACACAGCACCCCCCTAATTGTTTAATACACAGCACCCCCCTAATAATTTAATACACAGCACCCCCCTAATAGTGTTATACACAGCACCCCCCTAATAGTTTAATACACAGCACCCCAATAATAGTGTTATACACAGCACCTCCCTAATAGTTTAATACACAGCACCCCCCTAATAGTGTTATACACAGCACCCCCCTAATAGTGTTATACACAGCACCCCCCTAATATTGTTATACACAGCACCCCCCTAATAGTGTTATACACAGCACCCCCCTAATAGTGTTATACACAGAACCCCCCTAATAATTTAATACACAGCACCCCAATAATAGTGTTATACACAACACCCCCCTAATATTTTAATACACAGCACCCCAATAATAGTGTTATACACAGCACCCCCCTAATAGTTTAATACACAGCACCCCCCCCAATAGTGTTATACACAGCACCCCCCTAATGGTTTAATACACAGCACCCCCCTAATTGTTTAATACACAGCACCCCCTAATAGTGTTATACACAGCACCCCCCTAATAGTTTAATACACAGCACCCCCCTAATAGTGTTATACACAGAACCCCCCTAATAGTGTTATACACAGCAGCCCCCTAATAGTTTAATACACAACACCCCCCTAATAGTTTAATACACAGCACCCCCCTAATAGTGTTATACACAGCACCCCCCTAATAGTGTTATACACAGCACCCCCCTAATAGTTTAATACACAGCACCCCAATAATAGTGTTATACACAGCACCCCCCTAATAGTTTAATACACAGCACCCCCCTAATAGTGTTATACACAGCACCCCCCTAATAGTGTTATACACAGAACCCCCTTAATAGTGTTATACACAGCACCCCCCTAATATTTTAATACACAGCACCCCCTAATAGTGTTATACTCAGCACCCCCCTAATAGTATTATACACAGCACCCCCCTAATAGTTTAATACACAGCACCCCCCTAATAGTGTTATACACAGCACACCCCTAATAGTTTAATACACAGCAGCCCCCTAATAGTTTAATACACAACACCCCCCTAATAATTTAATACACAGCACCCCCCTAATACTGTTATACACAGCACCCCCCTAATAGTGTTATACACAGAACCCCCCTAATAATTTAATACACAGCACCCCAATAATAGTGTTATACACAGCACCCCCCTAATAGTTTAATACACAGCACCCCAATAATAGTGTTATACACAGCACCCCCCTAATAGTTTAATACACAGCACCCCCCCAATAGTGTTATACACAGCACCCCCCTAATAGTTTAATACACAGCACCCCCCTAATTGTTTAATACACAGCACCCCCCTAATTGTTTAATACACAGCACCCCCCTAATAATTTAATACACAGCACCCCCCTAATAGTGTTATACACAGCACCCCCCCAATAGTGTTATACACAGCACCCCCCTAATAGTTTAATACACAGCACCCCAATAATAGTGTTATACACAGCACCCCCCTAATAGTTTAATACACAGCACCCCCCTAATAGTGTTATACACAGCACCCCCCTAATAGTGTTATACACAGAACCCCCCTAATATTTTAATACACAGCACCCCAATAATAGTGTTATACACAGCACCCCCCTAATAGTTTAATACACAGCACCCCAATAATAGTGTTATACACAGCACCCCCCTAATAGTTTAATACACAGCACCCCCCAATAGTGTTATACACAGCACCCCCCTAATAGTGTTATACACAGCACCCCCCTAATAGTTTAATACACAGCACCCCCTAATTGTTTAATACACAGCACCCCCCTAATTGTTTAATACACAGCACCCCCCTAATAATTTAATACACAGCACCCCCCTAATAGTGTTATACACAGCACCCCCCTAATAGTTTAATACACAGCACCCCAATAATAGTGTTATACACAGCACCCCCCTAAGAGTTTAATACACAGCACCAACCTAATAGTGTTATACACAGCACCCCCCTAATAGTGTTATACACAGCACCCCCCTAATATTGTTATACACAGCACCCCCCTAATAGTGTTATACACAGCACCCCCCTAATAGTTTAATACACAGCACCCGCCTAATAGTGTTATACACAGCACCCCCCTAATAGTGTTATACAAAGCACCCCCCTAATAGTTTAATACACAGCACCCCCCTAATAGTGTTATACACAGCACCCCCCTAATAGTGTTATACAAAGCACCCCAATAATAGTGTTATACACAGCACCCCCCTAATAGTTTAATACACAGCACCCCAATAATAGTGTTATACACAGCACCCCCCTAATAGTTTAATACACAGCACCCCCCCAATAGTGTTATACACAGCACCCCCCTAATAGTGTTATACACAGCACCCCCCTAATAGTTTAATACACAGCACCCCCCTAATTGTTTAATACACTGCACCCCCCTAATTGTTTAATACACAGCACCCCCCTAATAATTTAATACACAGCACCCCCCTAATTGTGTTATACACAGCACCCCCCTAATAGTTTAATACACAGCACCCCAATAATAGTGTTATACACAGCACCCCCCTAATAGTTTAATACACAGCACCAACCTAATAGTGTTATACACAGCACCCCCCTAATAGTTTAATACACAGCACCCCCTAATAGTGTTATACACAGCACCCCCCTAATAGTTTAATACACAGCACCCCCCTAATAGTGTTATACACAGAACCCCCCTAATAGTGTTATACACAGCACCCCCCTAATAGTTTAATACACAGCACCAACCTAATAGTGTTATACACAGCACCCCCCTAATAATTTAATACACAGCACCCCCCTAATTGTGTTATACACAGCACCCCCCTAATAGTTTAATACACAGCACCCCAATAATAGTGTTATACACAGCACCCCCCTAATAGTTTAATACACAGCACCAACCTAATAGTGTTATACACAGCACCCCCCTAATAGTATTATACACAGCACCCCCCTAATAGTGTTATACACAGCACCCCCCTAATTGTTTAATACACAGCACCCCCCTAATTGTTTAATACACAGCACCCCCCTAATAATTTAATACACAGCACCCCCCTAATAGTGTTATACACAGCACCCCCCTAATAGTTTAATACACAGCACCCCAATAATAGTGTTATACACAGCACCCCCCTAATAGTTTAATACACAGCACCCCCCTAATAGTGTTATACACAGCACCCCCCTAATAGTGTTATACACAGCACCCCCCTAATATTGTTATACACAGCACCCCCCTAATAGTGTTATACACAGCACCCCCCTAATAGTGTTATACACAGAACCCCCCTAATAATTTAATACACAGCACCCCAATAATAGTGTTATACACAGCACCCCCCTAATAGTTTAATACACAGCACCCCAATAATAGTGTTATACACAGCACCCCCCTAATAGTTTAATACACAGCACCCCCCCAATAGTGTTATACACAGCACCCCCCTAATAGTTTAATACACAGCACCCCCCTAATTGTTTAATACACAGCACCCCCCTAATTGTTTAATACACAGCACCCCCCTAATAATTTAATGCACAGCACCCCCCTAATAGTGTTATACACAGCACCCCCCTAATAGTGTTATACACAGCACCCCCCTAATAGTTTAATACACAGCACCCCAATAATAGTGTTATACACAGCACCCCCCTAATAGTTTAATACACAGCACCAACCTAATAGTGTTATACACAGCACCCCCCTAATAGTGTTATACACAGCAGCCCCCTAATATTGTTATACACAGCACCCCCCTAATAGTGTTATACACAGCACCCCCCTAATAGTTTAATACACAGCACCCCAATAATAGTGTTATACACAGCACCCCCCTAATAGTTTAATACACAGCACCCCCCTAATAGTGTTATACACAGCACCCCCCTAATAGTGTTATACACAGCACCCCCCTAATATTGTTATACACAGCACCCCCCTAATAGTGTTATACACAGCACCCCCCTAATAGTTTAATACACAGCACCCCCCTAATAGTGTTATACACAGCACCCCCCTAATAGTGTTATACAAAGCACCCCCCTAATAGTTTAATACACAGCACCCCCCTAATAGTGTTATACACAGCACCCCCCTAATAGTTTAATACACAGCACCCCCCTAATAGTGTTATACACAGCACCCCCCTAATAGTGTTATACACAGAACCCCCCCTATTTAATACACAGCACCCCCCTAATTGTGTTATACACAGCACCCCCCTAATAGTTTAATACACAGCACCCCAATAATAGTGTTATACACAGCACCCCCCTAATAGTTTAATACACAGCACCAACCTAATAGTGTTATACACAGCACCCCCCTAATAGTTTAATACACAGCACCCCCTAATAGTGTTATACACAGCACCCCCCTAATAGTTTAATACACAGCACCCCCCTAATAGTGTTATACACAGAACCCCCCTAATAGTGTTATACACAGCACCCCCCTAATAGTTTAATACACAGCACCAACCTAATAGTGTTATACACAGCACCCCCCTAATAATTTAATACACAGCACCCCCCTAATTGTGTTATACACAGCACCCCCCTAATAGTTTAATACACAGCACCCCAAAAATAGTGTTATACACAGCACCCCCCTAATAGTTTAATACACAGCACCAACCTAATAGTGTTATACACAGCACCCCCCTAATAGTATTATACACAGCACCCCCCTAATAGTGTTATACACAGCACCCCCCTAATTGTTTAATACACAGCACCCCCCTAATTGTTTAATACACAGCACCCCCCTAATAATTTAATACACAGCACCCCCCTAATAGTGTTATACACAGCACCCCCCTAATAGTTTAATACACAGCACCCCAATAATAGTGTTATACACAGCACCCCCCTAATAGTTTAATACACAGCACCCCCCTAATAGTGTTATACACAGCACCCCCCTAATAGTGTTATACACAGCACCCCCCTAATATTGTTATACACAGCACCCCCCTAATAGTGTTATACACAGCACCCCCCTAATAGTGTTATACACAGAACCCCCCTAATAATTTAATACACAGCACCCCAATAATAGTGTTATACACAGCACCCCCCTAATAGTTTAATACACAGCACCCCAATAATAGTGTTATACACAGCACCCCCCTAATAGTTTAATACACAGCACCCCCCCAATAGTGTTATACACAGCACCCCCCTAATAGTTTAATACACAGCACCCCCCTAATTGTTTAATACACAGCACCCCCCTAATTGTTTAATACACAGCACCCCCCTAATAATTTAATGCACAGCACCCCCCTAATAGTGTTATACACAGCACCCCCCTAATAGTGTTATACACAGCACCCCCCTAATAGTTTAATACACAGCACCCCAATAATAGTGTTATACACAGCACCCCCCTAATAGTTTAATACACAGCACCAACCTAATAGTGTTATACACAGCACCCCCCTAATAGTGTTATACACAGCAGCCCCCTAATATTGTTATACACAGCACCCCCCTAATAGTGTTATACACAGCACCCCCCTAATAGTTTAATACACAGCACCCCAATAATAGTGTTATACACAGCACCCCCCTAATAGTTTAATACACAGCACCCCCCTAATAGTGTTATACACAGCACCCCCCTAATAGTGTTATACACAGCACCCCCCTAATATTGTTATACACAGCACCCCCCTAATAGTGTTATACACAGCACCCCCCTAATAGTTTAATACACAGCACCCCCCTAATAGTGTTATACACAGCACCCCCCTAATAGTGTTATACAAAGCACCCCCCTAATAGTTTAATACACAGCACCCCCCTAATAGTGTTATAA